>NC_134864.1:37128802-37428802 GCF_049852395.1 Peromyscus maniculatus bairdii | reverse complement strand
CTCAACCTCCCTAATGCTGCAACACTTTAATACAGTTCCTCACGTTGTGGTAACCCCCAACCACAAAATTTTTAATATTTTCATTGCTACTTCCTAACTGTAATTTTGCTGCTGCTATGAATCACAATGTAAATATCCGTGTTTTCCGATGGTCTTAGGCCACCCCTGTAAAAGGGTCTTTTGACCCCCAAAGGGGTCAAG
The DNA here is from genome assembly GCF_049852395.1 of Peromyscus maniculatus bairdii. Lineage (NCBI taxonomy): Eukaryota > Metazoa > Chordata > Mammalia > Rodentia > Cricetidae > Peromyscus > Peromyscus maniculatus. The sequence goes on along the minus strand of NC_134864.1, from coordinate 37,428,601 downwards.
ACCCACAGGTTGAGAACTGTTGTTTTAGAGGCTCTTTGCTTACATTTAATTTTCCAATTCAATACTTATCAGCAGGGTGGCCTGGGACTAATTATCTAATCACCACACCTAGTATTCACACTTATCAACGGGGGTAAAACACATTCCTTTTTCGTTTGTTTTACTTTTGTGGACTATTGTGAGAATTATATAAACGGAGCCCAGCACCATGTCTGATACGTAGTTAGTGTTCAGAAATACTCAAGTAAATGAAGGCCTGAAAGCATAGGCTCTGAACCAAAGCTTTTGGAGTCATAGACTAAGGCTTTAAAGCCTTACCTACCAATCAGAAAGTAAAGGATCCAGGTTAGTATGGTTTTCCATATTCTAGTTATATCTTCTAAGAGAATACTCTTCAAATATCTTGCAAAGATTAGGGCTTAATTATGAACTCCCTACCCTCCTCCCAGGGAGATGGAATGGCTAAGACCATTAAAACCCTACACGAAGAGGGCCGTGGCTAGAGAATTGTAGACATCTATTCTTCAGGATGCCCAGCAACATGTGACAGACAAGGAGAATGTGAACGTTCTAGCCAAGCTGATCCTGGCTCAACTTCTGTGCATCTTTGGGAAGTGAACTTTTGAAGTGTATGTGGGTAAAGGTGAAACTCAGAAGCTTATGTGCTAACTCCTAGGGCAAGTTTCCCCCTGAGGGCTTCCAGATGTATTGCCCTCCTATATAGCTGTGGTGGACTGGTCCATTCCTCAAGTTTCAGTTTCTCTCCCTGTGCATTTAAAAGTATATTTCCTAGCCAGGTAGTGGTGGCACATGCCTTTAATTCCTGCATTCGGGAGGCAGAGGCAGGTGGATCTCTGTGAAGTAGAGGCCAGCCTGGTCTACAGAGCTAGTTCCAGGGCAGCCAAGGCTGTTACACAGTGAAACCCTGTCTTGAAAAACCAAAAACCAAAACCAAAAAAAAAAAAAAAAGAACACAAGTAAATTTCCCAGTGTACTAGCACTTGCATTTGGAACATGTGGTTGAGTTCTAGCTAAGAAAGTAGAAATCAAATAAACTGTCCTTCAGGGACAGCTATGGATCTCTGAATATGATTGTCCATATTCATTTCCCTTCTATGGTGACCTCTGTTTGCGTATCAAGCATGGCATCAGCAAGAGGGGACTGGACCCATCATTCAGTGCTTGGATGAGTTGCCATGGTGATCCTTTGCATCAGGCTATAATATGCTACCTAGCCTGTGCTCGTTGGAATCAACACTTGCTCCCAAGGTTTTGCTTGACTCTAAGGCTTTGGAGTCTGGTTTCCAAAGAAAAGGGATTTTTTTACCAACTGATATTATGTAATGAAATATTATCACAAAGACAGCATTTACCTGAAGACTAGTTTTTAACAGTTTGGTGTCTCCAAACCAATTTAGAATTTGAGGACATTTACGATACTCCTCTATCAAAATAAATGTACAAAACATGTAAAAGTAACAATTATGTAGTGGGGGGGCGCCATCTTGAACCTTGTTGAGCTTCACTCTAGGATGCATGGATCTTAGGTCCAAAGCCCAGAATAAGAACTACTGCTTAGCCGGGTGGTGGTGGCACACGCCTTTAATCCCAGCTCTTGGGAGGCAGAGGCAGGTGGATCTCTGTGAGTTCGAGGCCAGCCTGGCCTACGAAAAGAGTTCCAAGACAGCTCAGACTTACACAGAGAAACCCTGTCCCAAAAAAATCAAAATAAATAAATAAATAAATAAATAAATAAATAAATAAATAAATAAATAAATATAACTACTGCTTGGCATCTTGGGTTAGTAATAAGGTAGAGGGCTAAGGGTAAGAAGTTGGTGCCATCAGACTTAAGAACTACTATAGATCCTAGACACTGTGGCAAACATGTCAACAATTTTAATCTTTATAAAGGCACGGAATATTATAGTTACTATGGTACAAATCTGTAATCAGTAAGCAGGGGAGCCTGGGCTCCAAAGTCTACATTCCTAAAAAGGAATGTAGGATCTCAGAATCAGATATTTTGATGCATGGTTCCCAATGGCAAGGTTAAGAAGCGCCTTTTCATACACTTGAATACGTGTAACCAAATCATCACACTGTACTTCATAAACATGTACACTTAAAATAATAACTAGTAAATTGGGCATGGCAGTACATGCCTGTTATCCTGTACTCAGGAGGCTGAGATTTTAAAGCCAATCTGGGTTACATACATGGTGAGACACTTTCTCAAACAAACAACAACAAAAGATAAATGTTTTAATATAATCATCAAATATTTTAAATTCTCCAAATGAGTTTGCTCAAATAGGAGTTAAGATTTTGTGTCTAACCAAATGACTAACAATAATGATTTATAAATAACATTCAACCCCAGCCAAAGCAGGGTGGCATAAGTTTGTAATCCCAGGTGCTTGGGAGTGGGAAGCCAAAGGAATCCAAGTTCGAGGTCAGCCTGGGCTAAGAGATGAATGTCAGACTAGGTTGGGCAATTTAGTGAGATCTTGTCTCAAAGTAAAGAAAGGCTGAGTCTAGCTCACTGGTAAAGCACTTGCCCAGGATGTGTTCCCAACACTGAATAAAGTAAAATGGAATAGAATAAAGACAACCAGATTTTGGGTTTGTATACGGCAACTACTTTATTACTTTCAAATGCAAACTCTTTGCATTTAGTTTGCTATTTTACAACTTTACAAACTAGATATAAAAGACCATAAATAAATGACATAAGTTATGTGTACCTAAAGTTCATGAAGGGAGGAAAAATACCTTGACAAATGAAAACAAAATAGAAAAATCTATGGCTAACTCAAAAAATTGCTCAAAATTTGGAACATGTATGAACCAAGAGATGTTCGATTAATTTCCTTTTCAGGATGAATGAACTAAATTATAATATGCCTTATACATTCTAATTATAACCACAGTCCTTGCATATTCCAACAGACTTGGAGTAATACAAAATAAACGCACTCTTCAGCATTTATCAATACTCGATGTTATTTGGACAATGCTAAAAGAGTGAAAATATTGCTTCTAGAACTTTTTTTACTGGTCAAAATTTGTGTCTTCAGACAAATAATTGAGGCTATAGGAGTGTATGGATTAATACACGTACCCTTCACAGATGAATACAAGAGGTCTCAGAACACACACATCAACCGTGTTGTGAACACAGCCTTTCTTCCGTTCTTTTAGACAGACACACCAGAACAGTTCATTTATAAGATTGCCAAAGAGGTGAGACAACTGGATTTGGTGCAGGGAACAGCTTGAAGCTGCTGAGTAGATCTGAATAGAATTTAGCCTTCCAGCTCACCAGGCAAGCGCTTGCTCCTGGGCTGGACACAGACCCGGAAGTTGGCCTCCTCCCACCTAACCTCTGGGAAAGATGATCCACTCGGAGATTCAACCTCATTTTTTTTTTTTTTTAACACATATTTTTCAGGCATCAATGCATAGGCACATCCCTTTAAAAATATATTAAGGTCCCCCCAAAAGGGGTGAATTAACTTTGTCACTCAGGCATAGTCGAGAATACAATGCCACACACCCTGTCAGAATGCAATAAATATTTATTGGTGATTTTTCTCCACTTATTCAACAATATATGGTTCAGAATCTTTTAATTTCCCTCATTTTTCCCTGATTTGATGTTCTAGCTTATATAAATGGCCACAGTTTCTGCAACCATAGCTCAGAATAAGCAAGGCAGCCACTCAGGTTAGGTAAAATGGCAGTATGCTGGCTGGAGTTTGGTATACGTATTCTGTCAATACTGAACCTTCATACACCAGAACTCAGACCCTAGAAGACGGATGCACTTTTGAGGGCAAAAGGAGTTAGCTGCATATTAATTACCAGAGAACTTTCCACATGTAATTGGGGAACCTGGAATTGCTAGAGGCCATTTTTCATCCCAACTACATTAACCTCAAGAGCCACTGGCGTGTACGTATTTTTCTGTGACACTGGGACACAAAGTATTACTCCAGACACATCATCTCAAGGCTGACACACATATTTAAGTTCATCTCCAAAAGTATATGAATTGCATATATTTGTTTGCATTCATCAAGTTCATTTATGCAGGGAAACAAAGGCGACTTGTACTCCATCTGGGGTCGCTCCACGGATTCCATCCCCTTCTCTCTCCATTGTGGAACTGGCGAGTCAGACCAATTCCATCAGAATCTGTGATTGTGGTGACGGGCTGTCAACCTTGGGCGGGTTTATATCCAACCATCATTCCATCATGGAGGTGAAAACACATCTGTCCAAAGCCATAGAATTGCTTCTTATGGTAAGTGTGACAGCTACCTTACACTTACTGATACAGACCATGTAGCATTTCCAAGCTGTCTTTCCAAGGGGACGGGCATGGTCTCCAGGCCCCGTATATCACGTGATTCTTTTATCTTTGAACCGGAACTCTCCAGGCGTAGCATTCCACAACATTCACAGGCAGTTCGAAGCATGAGGTTACACGCACACATCCACACACACATACATACACACCCACACCTATGTACACACATCAAAAGAGATATTCAGGTCATATTTTAGTCTAGGAAAAAAATATATTTATATCACTGCAATGGCACACCCTGGGTAAAATGTTACTTCAGCAATGCATATCGTAGGCAGCTTACGGAACTGGCTTTGTTCTGCGTGGTGGCGCCTGGCCTGGCGTCCATAGTGAAACCTGTCACATGTGGTCACTTGCTGCCACACGGATGCAGCAGTCAGTGACGTACAGGAATGCAATATGGGAATACATATAAATAAAACCACAAGGAGTTTGGAAGGGCTCTGCAGAGCTGGTGCCTTGAGACCACACATTCCTCAGTGTGGCTGGAGAACAGATACCAAAGCTAACAAAGCGTGATGTTGCTGTTTTCCTGGGCGAAGGGGACTTGAAACATTTCTCCGCTTTTCAGGTACAGGTGTTTCGTCAAGTGTCTTTGCCTCAAAACTGGCAGAAGAGAAGCCAAAGAAAAACGTTCAGAAGGAACTGAGGAGGGTGTGTTCTGTTTTGTTTTGTTTTTTTTTTCCCAAGGGCTTTGTAATCAACAGGAAGGGCTGTGAGGCTGAGATAGCAGAATCTATTCCCTGTAGAGAAAAGAGACAAAAAAACGTCAGCCAGTATTACCAGCCAGCAGTCAACCAATCAGCTCCAAGTCACGCTTATATCAAACAGAAGCAGGCCACACAGCATTCTGGGTTCACAGAAAGTGACAGGCTCAGTGTGTGCTGAGTACCATTTATATGTACATTAAACATGGGCTAGTAAGAACAACTCACTTGTCAATACAGAGGCTGTTTATAATTATCCAAACTCTTGTTATCATCGTTACTGTTTGAAACAGGGTCTCACTATGTAATCATGGCTGGCCTTGAACTCAGAGATCCACCTGATTGCTGGCATCAGAGGCATGCACCACCACACCTGCCTTTTTCAAGCTATTATTTGATGAGAGAGAGAGAGAGAGAGAGAGAGAGAGAGAGAGAGAGAGAGAGAGAGAGAGAGAGAGAGAGAGAGAGAGAGCTGGACATAGTGGCACAAACTTTTAATCCCAGCACTCAGGAGGCAGAGGCAGGTGAATCTCCATGAATCTGAGGCTAACCTGGTTTGCAGAAAGTTAAAGACCAGGGCAGGCTACATGGTGAGACCCTGTCTCATAAGCAAAAACAGAACAAAAATTAAAAGAAAAAAAAAAAAAACAAGGAAAAGAAAGAAACAGGAACTGACGTGTTTTCTAACTCTTCATTTCTGGGAAACAATAAACCTATCAAGTGTAGTTTTTGAAACCTGACCATACACGAATTTCATCAGGTACACATATACTCATACAAAGGATAAGGAGAATATGAACTTGACCTTAAAACTCCACCACACCTACACATAGGCACAGGCAAAGTTTTGGTGCAAAGTTTCTTTTGCAACATCTGCCTCCTGTAGTCTGCTAAGCCCCTTCAAAACTTTAATGTAATATAAATACCTATTATGTAACAATATTCACAATACTGAGTGGATATTGTGGGGACTTGCTCAGGTGAAGATGATATCCAAGGTGAGAAGGAAGGGACCCTGAAAATTGACATCTAGTTAACGTCAAAGTAAGAGCCCAGGCAGGTTCTTTATTAATGGGGATTTTAGAATAGAAGCCACGGAAGGCATGTGGTCTATGAAGAGTCTTAAGACACAAATGAGGATGCAATGTGCCTCATTACACAAAAGGGCCACTCTTCTGAGTCAGTTACAGGACATGCAAATTGCTTAATAAGAGTCACCTTTGCTGTTTTGTGGTTGATCCGTATTTCGTCCCAGCCTCCTATAAAGCAAAGTGAATGGACTTCATCCACCTGGTCCTCTGTGCCTGACTGCATTGTGACCAGTGGGCCACGTGCAGTGAACATTCGGTGAATCATTTGTGATCACAACTCCTAACACCTGGATGAGGTGGGAGAAGGTCACTCGTCTCCTTTCTCTCTGCAAGGGCATGTCTTACAGGCGCACACCACCATGTCGGGAAAGCTATTATTACCAAGGTATCATTATCTCTCTAATTTACAGGTGGAGGAACTGAGTTAGGAAGCAAAGTGGGGTGAGTTTCCAGTGTCAACGTTTCGGTTGGCTTTAGACTCCATAGCTGTCGGCATGCCAGAGTCTGGCACGGAACCCTGGGAAACAGTGTGGCTTTCCTATTGTTCTCATGGCTCACTGCTAAGACTTTGGAGGCAGTAAACACTTTTACTGCTCCTGGGGTATTATTGCAGACACTTGGAACATCCTTTTTTGGCCTTTCCATTGGCCTTGTCTCTAATGCAGACTACGACTCAGAAGGTGGCCTTTGGATGATGTAACCTTCCATATTATTTCATAGAGAGAGATCCCTTCTAAGGAATAACAAAAGGGACTTCAAGACTACAAATAATGTTCACTTATTAGGGCACTTTGGTGAAGTTATGCTTTGAACATGTTTCATGTTTAGAAAAACATGTCAAGACTCAAGTTGGTGACTTTAAAAAAAGGAAATCTTTTAATCATTTAGCACTGGCTGCAAGGTAATATTCTGTTTTCACTTCATGTGTAACTCTGAAATGTTTTCTTTCTTATTGGAACAGGACGGTAGAGATGGAGAACAAAGTACGTGGACCAGTGATATGGCTCAGTGGGTAAGAGTGCCCATTGCCAAGCCTGGCCTTAAATTTGATCCTTGGTACCCACATGAGAGAACCAACTTGTTCATGCTGTCCTCTGACCTCCAGACACATGCCACACATGTGCATGCATGTGCACACAGAGAACGATAAAAATAAGAAACAAAATCGACATCCTCCTCCAAATTTCCAGAGCTTTTCTCAAAGAAAACTGTATTTGTAAAACAAAGTAAGCAAAATTAAAAAAATATATATATATAACCCCAACCACATCTGTCAACTTTTAGCATGAAAATCAAGAACTCCTAGACTTCAGCAAAAACAGTGATAAAATAAAAATTATTGGAGTACTTTTTAAAAAAATATCATATTCCTTGGAAATAGAAAAGCTTTTTACAACTAATGGTGCAAGAAAGGTTTTTACTAAACTGTCAGGATTTGACAGCATCCAATTCAGCATCCTTTACTCTAGTCTATAAGAAATAGCTTTCAGGGGAAAGAAATGAGAGGTTTAAAAAAAAAAAAAGAAGAAGTTATTAAACTCAGCCAAACTCTTGATTCAAAGTGATGAAACTGAAATAGTTAAAACCAAAATCGTAGCACCAAGTTGTGTCTTCTGCATCTAGGAATGGACTATCGATCACATTAATATACCTGGTTTCATGAAGAAAGCTCTAGAACTGTGTCTAGTCTGTGTTTTTCAAGAAGGGTCCTCTCCTTCTTTAGATGCTGTTCACTGAGGCCAGGCAGGTTTGTTAATATCTGGAAGTCAGATGTAGTGTTCGGGGCCTTTGTAACTACTAAATTGTGTCCCATCTTTTGGGGGGAGTCACTTAAATAAAGAAGCATTTTCTGTCTTACCCGGTAACCCTCGTACCAGACTAACTTAACCCAAGAGGATTCACCAAAATGTCAGTGGTGAGGCTGAGAACAGCTGTGACTTCCTCATTACTATCTCTAACAACAGGGGAGCCATATCGGTTTTAGTGTTTTCTACTATCAAAAGAGAACCCAAATATCTCACAACCCAGCACCCGACATGCATGCTTTTCAGTGTTTCAAATGGAATCAAGAGAGAGAGAGAGAGAGAGAGAGAGAGAGAGAGAGAGAGAGAGAGATTTTCACCACAGAGCCATTGTTCATTCTTTTAACTTACCTTGTAAATTTGGGAGTTGCCTCTTTAAAACAGGGAGAGTGTGAAATTTCTCGACTCAGGATTGTCACAGCCCACTATCCATAAGGTAGTTACGATAAGTTTGTAGCATTCCCAAATAAGACTTCATATGGCACAGCCTCAGGCCCAAAGAGACCTCATTTGTCCACTCAGGGGTAATCGGGCTTGGGAGGAGTTTGCATTAAAAAAAGAATCCATTTTCATTTTCTTCCCAGCCCCTTATGTCTGAAATCCACCAGCTGTCCTGGGCACTGAAGAGTCGGCACAGATGGGTCACGTGGCTTCCACCTGGCTTTTATTCCGTGGTCTGAACCCAGCCCCGACAGCCACCTGTGGGTCCTTCAACAATGCTCCTGGGCCACGGCGTTTCTTCATTCCAGCAAGGAGTGACGACCATAGTCGATGCCACAGACAAAATCTTTCGGTTGCAACTCCAAACAGAGGGAGGATTAAGGTGACTTCAAAACCCCGGCATGTAACAGGAAACACAGCATCGCAACTCAGGCAGAGTTTTATCTAGATAAGTACATGTATTTTATACACAGCCGCGGTGGACAGAGTACTTCTGAGAAATTACTGGCTCCAGGTTTAAATCCGATGGATGATCAAGGTCATTCACGTAAGCCCCAAGGTTTCGGCAATCTCATACACCAAGCAATGCTGCAGATCTTTTTTTTTTTTTTTTTTTCCTTTAATTTCAGAGGGCGAAGACAAGTAAAAAAAGTGCAGTTCTTCAATTAAAGTGCATGGATGAGGTAAACTAATTTCAAGAGTTTGGAGTCTATTCAGTACTGGCTCAGACAGGGACCATCCTGCCATGGATCTGCTGCATTTGCGTTCTCATCGCCTGGACACTGCTTAAAATCTTATTCTGGTGTGTGATTGCGGTGATGCCAATTCTCGCCAGGTCACTGCAGGCGGGGCACAGAGAGAGGGGAAGAAAAAGTCAGGGGGGCGGGGTGCACAGAGCCTCCTTCTCAAGGCTTCATGCAGACACACATTTGAATCAGCCACAGTTAATACAAGGAAGGTGCACAGATGTTCCATTAAGCAATCCAATAAAACAATGAGGTACTACAGAGGTTGTGTAAAATTATATTCTATCAAAATGAGAGGCATTCCAGCTTTGATTTTTTTTTTTTTTTTTAATGAGTAGGGAATGATTATGAAAGTCAAAGCAGACAGGAAAATACTATGAAATCTAGATTTACCCTTTGGTGTTACATCGCTGAGTACTTACTCCTGGTTCATGTGAACCACAGCTTCTAGCGTGGTGTACCCGGCGGCTGTGAAGTTATCCTTATACCGGTCCATTTTGATGGCCTGCAGCCAGTCGCCCACTGATACCACAGCCGAGAATTCAGGGGAGCTGGGGTCCAACAAGGCTGTGTTTGGTCTGAAAGTGGAGCGAGAATACAGAAACAGAAAGAAATCAGAGTGCATAGGACAGACCAGGGAAAGCAAGGGCTAAACGAAGAGGTTTAAGGGGAATAACTGTCATTCGAAATTAACATGTGCTTTTGTGTTTTTCTTTTTTGTTTTTGTTTTGTTTTGTTTTTCTGGAGCTGAGGACCCAACCCAGGGCCTTGCGCTTGCTAGGCAAGCACTCTACCACTGAGCTAAATCCCCAACCTTTTTTTTTCCCTCGGCATTCATTTTAGGTGGACTGCTCTGAACATTGAATCTCATAGCAGGTCTCTGACCATCCTAACTCAGTAGAGAATTGGGGAGCCCTTGTGACTCAAACCTGTGTAGTCTTTGGAGAAAGAATCTACTTTCCGTCAGGACTACAAATACCACAAACATTGGTTCAGCAACTGTGGAAACCTCAGTGAAGCTCAAGGGAGGAAAATTGGGAGCTTGATGGAAGCAGGGAGAACACTGAGAGTTCAAATCCAGCATGCTTTTAGGGAGATGTGCAGACAGACTCAGTGCATTCCCACCAACCGGGGACAGCCGGAGTTAATCCGCTCTTCAATCAACCCATGCCTGACCAGCAGAGAGAATGGTACTTTGATTGCTCTTTGATTGGATTGGGGTATGTGCTCCTCAGATTCATCTGTCAATAGTCATTCCAATAAAGTCACAGTTCTTATTAACTTAGTTATTAAATTATTCATACTCAAGCCAAGTGTTTACTATCAGATCACTGTCAACACTGACTGTCTCAGGCATTTTTCCTTTCCTAATGATAGAGATAACAAAGAACCTCTCATCCATGGAAGTTTTTAGGAGACTTACAGTCATCTTCAGAATACTTAACGACCACAGGCTAGACCTTCAGGGAGGCATTTCACGACACCTCTACTGTAATTTCCTACATAGAAATGCAGCTTTCTTAAACTTCTCTTTGCCCTCAAAACCTAGAAAAGTCTATGTCTGATTTTAATATTTTAGCCTCGATTGGGGGGGGGGGTCTCATTAAAAAAAAACAGAAGGAAGTTGTTGTAATGCCTAGATTTGTTTTTTTATACAGAATGAATCCAATCCTTGAAAAGTTTTCATTTATACCTAAATTATTTTGATTTGCATTATTTCTTTTTCACATAACTATTTTAGTTAAAACTCCTTTTATACCAATCAATTTTGTGTTCAAATAACTTGCCTTTCAGACCTTCCTTTTGTATCTGTTATTTCAGTTGTCTGGTTTTTCTGAGTAAAATTCAGCATCTGTTTACAATAAAAATAACGGTCGAATTCTCCTAATTTTGAGTGAATACCATTACCATGTAGAATTTTATGTTCGCCATTAAGTGTTGGATGTGAAGCCATGGCATTTGTTATCAAACAAAGACCCATCACTTGTGTTTTCTTGTAACTTCAGGCTAAGCTCATGGCAGGGCTCTAAACGCGTGAAAGGTCAGCCTAACCTCAGGGTGAAAATATTTTCACTCGGTGTCAGTTGGTCCCAAAGGTCATTGCCAAACTTGTTCTGATGTCTTCATTCTCTTTGGAGAACAAATTTGCCTAATTTTGTGCTAAATTATGTCCCATGTTTTACTATATTCCATTATCAGCAATAGTGGTAAGTATCAAGAAAACGTTCAGAACTGAGAAGAGTACATGCTGTAACCCAATTGGCTCTGGGCTTTGGTGTAAAGCAGGCATTGCGTGGTCTTGGGCTATTAGTGGCTGAGGAGCTTTTAAGGTCTATCTAAATGCTAAGAGAAGTACAAAATACTAAAGATACAGATACTTAGCCTTAAACAAGTATCTCTCCCTTCCAAACAACACAGTTGAAGATGAACAAAGTAAAGGAGGTTCACTCTGGGAATTGAAGAAACTGACTAGACCTAGAAAGAAGGCTTGGGAGCCATGTTAACCTAAGAATGGGGTGGGAGTGGGAGGTGGGGGGAGACGGGGAAGCCCTCACATGGCAAAAAAAATGTCTTTCCTTCAATTAGTAAAGTTACACACGGCCTCAGCTTAAGCAAGATGTGAATTTTAGCCATATTTAGTGTTATTTTAAGAGCTTGATGATGACCCTTTTTGTCCCGTGGCCACTGGGAGGCATTTAGAAGCACCGAGAATAGAAGGTTCTTCTGCTATCTGCTCCAGGGTCCCTTTTTCTTGTATTGTGATAGGAATTGTATTCCTTCCCCTCCAGAATGTTAAGGCGGTTTTGAAGAGAACCTCAAAGGGTCTGCAGAAGCTGGAAGGCCTCAGACATACTAACATGGAAGGGATGTTCTATGTTTAAGGTCACAATAAAAGAGACATCTTTAAGGAGCTCAGATTGGGAGCTGACTGGGTCCCTCACCTGAGGCAGGTCTGAGTCCTCGACTTAACAACAGTCTAACCGACAAGCCTTTCTGCCTCGATCTATACCAGATGAGGCTGGTGTCTACTGGGTGTCCTGAACCCATTAACAGTAAAGCTCTTCCCCTCAAGGAAACTTCCTGGTGAACAATGGCCTTGGGAGCTTTACAGTATTCATAGAACCACTGGCTATGGTGGAGCCCTCAGGTTGCAGAGCTTGGAGGCGGCCTGTGACTTTGCAAAGGCAGGAATTTGGATGCGCTGCCCTCGCCTGCCGCATAGGATGGAGCCCCTCATACATCACTGTTAGTTAGCAAGGCAAACCTGGAACTCTCCGGCCCTGTCCTCTTCAAGCTGTTGGGGTTGCGGATGAGTTTGTCCAACATGTTGACGATCTGCCCAAACTTCGGCCTGTCGCTTCTCTCTTTCTGCCAACAGTCCAGCATCAACTGATGGAGGGCAATGGGACAGTCCATGGGAGGGGGTAGCCGGTAGCCTTCCTCGATGGCTTTAATCACCTAGACAAGACAACAGGAGGATGTGGTGAGCTGCCAGCAGCTTAAGCTCGGGCACAGCTCCAACCCCTTCACAGAAGCCAAAGCTAGGTACTGCCAGTGACGAGAGGGGGAGAAAGCCAGCTGTTAAATGGAACGCGATGCCAATCTGCAACTTGAACTAAAGATGCATTGATATTCCAAAGTGGTTAGGACCCAATTAGATCACAGCATGGTGTCAGAGCTCTGGTGACAGGCCCTCCAACATCACAGAGTTCTGTCTGCACTCTGCCATTCAGCATCAGCACACCCACACACTCCAGGAAAAGCCGCCCAGTGCCACGGGCGTTCTTTGGGGAAGTAATTCCTAATTGGAATGTCCTGGGCATCACTTTGGCCCCTGTGTCTCCTCATTCAGTAGCATCATGTATGTATGTCAGCATCAGCTCCCATTTCCAGATTCCCAACCGTTTTCTCTTTAGGAGATCTATACCCTCAGACATCAGCTTGGTCTCTGTCTTGGCCACAGTCTGATGCTGATTCACTATTCAAAATGTTCGTGAGTCAATTCTTTTTTTTTTTTTTTAAAAAAAAGACTTTAATACATTTTTTTTTCAAGACAGGGGAGGGTTTCTCTGTGTAGCCCTGACTGTCCTGGAGCTCACCATGTAGACCAGGCTGGCTTCAAACTCCCAAGATTCACCTGCTTCTGCTTCCCAGTGCTGGAACTAAAGGTGTGTGCCACCACCACTCAGCTAATACATTCATATTTTAAGGGGGATCCTTACACATAACATAAACGAAAGTTTCAATGGTAGGTGCCTATTGCTTTAGGGCTCAAGGCCATCTGGAGTGGTTTGTCTACCTGCTTAATTAAAGGAATCAATCAACTTCATGTTAATTTAGCCCTTCTAATGTGTCCTCACAGACAGCATATTCACATGAGTTCTCTTTTATTGTTTTTCTCTGTCCCTTTTGTTTTTGTTTTTTTAAGGACAGGATCTAACAATAGAGTCAGTTGGCTAGCCTCCCACTCTCCATCCTCCTGCCTCAGCCACCATGCTTGGCTCAATCTCTCTGGCTTTCCCTTAAATCCCCTTCCCATTGGGATGTGAAACCCATAGGGGTGGATTTGGCAGACTTGTGCAAAACTCAGGAGGGGAACTGCTTCATGCTGTTTCTTACTTATAAGCCTTGTTCATGAGCAGCTTCAGATATTAGAAGCACTTTTACTTGTGTGATACTTTGTGTCTTCTAGTTGTTGTTTTTGCTTTCCCCTACCCAAATGATTGCTGCCCAGCAGACAAAGTGCCACTGCCATCTCAAAACCACATTGGATTTATCCCACCAGTGGCTATTGACTGCTGAGAAACTGGCCGGCCGCAAAAAACAGTCAGTGAGTGGATCTGGACTCTAGGCTCAGATTGGACTGCTGTCTTTTTAACCAGAACACTGTTTCAATCTAACAGTCATCTTTTGATGGAGGACCACCTCCCAAGTGTGTTTCAATATCCTATTGTATCAGAACTATCTGCCTCTCCTTCTAAGTTAGATGACTCTGCCTTGGGTACCTTGCTTGTATTTAATTGTGACAAGCGTATTAGGTCAGTCTGAACCTTTTATTTCTTTTATTTTTCTAAGTACATGGTATTGACTTTGGAGTTGATGGAAGCATTCTCCATTGATGAGAATGCAAACGGCACTGGGCTGGTGATGGGAGAACCCAAGTGATGGATACTCTCTGCAAGGCTCCCTACCCATGACCAGCCGGGAAGATAGCTTCTCGGTTAATAAAGCATGGTTTGCAGCTCACTACGGAAGTCTTTTGCATGGGGGAGCAAAAGATAATTTTTTAAAATTGCTAACTTCGATGTATTTTCCCCAGTATCACCATTCCACTTACCATATGCCCAATTATATCAATTACATTTCCTGATGATTCCCATTGGTCCCCAAATCCAGATAGACAAACATATACAGATGACATATCAGTATTATTTGTGAGCCAGAAATGGCCTCAAAGTCACCCAAATAAAATGTATAGAACAACCAAACTGCTTTAGGGAAGTACAGAAACTGTCAAAATGACCCAGTGTGAGAACAGGTAGGGCAGGAATACTGTTCTCTTTCTTTAGTGGACACTCATTTAGCTGAGACTCTCAACTCAAATAAAAGGAGCTTAATGCCAAATAACTCACTATGTGAGCTTGTGCATGCTGTGCTCAGCAGGTTCCCTCTGCCTCTCTGAGGGACTGACTCCAAACATTACTGCCAGAGAATACTTAAGATATCTACAAGCCATAGTCACTTCAAACAATGAACTACATACACAGCACTCACCTCCGATCTTTCCCCATCTTATAGTTGCCTATCACTCATGCTAGCTGTTATCTTTCATCCTGTCCACCATGCAATGTCTGTACTATCATTCTGCTTTAAACCAGCTAGGTACACTGAAGACCCTCTCCCCCCCACCACACACACACACTTGGATGTGAATACATGGCTTCCCCATTGCTCTTAGGAACCTGCATTCTATGTGGGTATATCTGGGTCTTTAACTGTCAAGGCTTTTGTAATTTCCTGTTCAGTTAGGTGTATGAGGCAGATAGATGGGCAGACAATATTCCACATCAAATTCAAGTTTTAAAAGGAGAGCTTTCTGAAATGTCATTTGAAGTGCTCAGCTAGCTCAGAGCATGACACTTTCTAAGTATCATTTTAATTGATAAACCAAATAGTATATTGTAAGGACTCTATTCTATAATGTTCTATACTAGAAAAGTTTTGAAAGGTATGGGAGTGGGGGTCACTTCACTTCTAGTCCCCCAAATTTTTCCAGAATTAACTAAAACATGTTCTAGGAAATCCCTCATCTGGGACTTACTGTGTTTTGCATTTGTTTTTTCCTTCCTCACTGGAGATGTCTGTAATTAAATTCTATTAGCCTGGAATCTTATTAGTGTCATTATTGAATGTGTCTCTGAAATTGCATGCATCGTAGATACTCCCTCACGAATGAGTCCAGATGGTACGTTTAAAGGGATGTGCATAATTTACAAAGGGTCATTTAGTGAAGCTTTATTTAAGAGTCCTTGAGGGCCAAGGTCTAATTACAATGATACCAGCTTTAAAATATTCACCAGATTTTGTTCAACAAAACTTCTGTGGCAATTCCACCACACGTGAAATTTGTTTCCTCAAAATATTTGCATTATCTATAAATCCATGGATGTCTTTCTTCCCCTCCTCTACACCGTGGAAACAATTTAATTTTGGTCTTGAAATCAAGTCATTGTTGGTTATAATGTGGAATGAGGTTACTAGGCATATCTATTTATATTAAGAATGTCGACTTTAACGTTATCATTTCAAACCCAATGCTTACTCAATCATAAGGTAATATACAACTGCCTGAATCTCAGGGTAAAAACTCACATCTTGATTGGACATATCCCAGTACGGTCTCTCTCCATACGACATCACTTCCCACATAACGATTCCGTAGCTCCAGACATCACTGGCTGATGTAAATTTCCGGTAGGCAATCGCTTCTGGTGCAGTCCACCGGATAGGAATCTTGCCGCCCTGTGAAGATTCCAGCTATTCGTTATTTCCCCATGTTCCCACTGATGTGCCAGTCATGTTTGTTTCAGAGGGTGGTGACTCACTGACAAGCAAAGACAACAGCATTCCTGAGGTACTTTCAGTAATAACAGCCTTGTTTAAGTAAAGTCTTCCAGGTTGAGGCAGTTCTCATGTGTATTCGTTAACCACGGGGAAGGGAAGGGAAGGGAAGAGAAGGAGTAATCTGTCTAATTATTCTCGGAGTGCTGCTTAGGGCAATATTACAGAAAGGAAATCTCGGGTTTTACATAAATACATATGTTATTTGGGGCATATCAAAGGAGATGAGGCTTACATTTATTTTGCCTTCTTCCTGCACTCTCTCATCCAGCCTTGTCAAGGAAGTGCTTACCACTACCTCAGAAACAATGAACAAAGGGAAGCCAAATTCGGACATTTCTCCCTGCCTCACAGTCTTCTGTAACATGACAAACGTACTCAATATATACAAAAGGTAATGGGCCCTTGGGAAAAGTCAGTATTTTTTCCACGAAGGGAAGACTATTACTTAGTTAAATTATTTAAAATTTTAAAAAAATTACAAAAATATTAAATTAACAAACTATCAACCAGAAAAAGATGAAAGGTTTTCCAAAACAAAATAAAACTACACTAAACACTCTCAAATGTCTCCTGATTACTCTTAGGTGTAAAAAAAAAAAAAATACTTTCAGTTGAGTTTCAAATTTCCTAAGGTTCTACGTGGAGAAAAGAACTTGAATTTAGATCCATACACACACACAGTTTCAGCAGCCATCATTTAAGATTGCCTCAGCTTTATTAGGACTGACTCATCAGGATAAAAAATTGCCTGGGTTACTTTCCTGCTCTGGGGTTCACTGTGAAAGCCCCATGCACTGTGTTCCTCCACCTTATCTACAGATGGACACACATGCTTTCCTTAAACATTTTCCTAAGGGATCTATCTATGTACATGGATTCTTCCAGAAGCCTCAATAACTTTCTTCTCTCCCAATACTAAAAACAACAATAAAAGGTCTCCTGGGCTCACCAAAGATATTCTCGGGACTCAGAAGAGGATCTGCATGAGTACCAGAATTCTTTGAGGACTGTGTGTTTATCCCTTTAGAATATTAGATTCTGATCGTGAGGCTAAGAGAGCAGACATTCTGAGCCTACCCTGAGCCCTTCTCACTGTGTCCGAATCCCTGCTTATCTGTCAGTACTAAACTGAAAGCCATTAGATAATTCTGTACATACATTCCCACACTCAATTAGCCAACAAGTAGAAATATTGCTTTGGCTTATACAGAGCAAGAAATTTTGCCCCTTGAAGAACCAAATAGCAAACCTCAGACAAGAAAAGGAGTATAGAAGGAAGAAAAAAAAAATTCAGAAATGAAGAGAACTTTAGCATTACATGGATATATATTTGGGATACAGTGTATGTGTATATATATACACACACACACACACACTGCATATGCATACATGCACAATAAGTCATCCAACCTTCTGATTTCCATAATAATGTATCATTTGTTGAGTCAATTGCCCTTGATAGTGGCTTCTGATCTGGCTCAATGTGACACCCTCACATTGTTCGCGAATACTTTGCCCAAGAAAATTTAGAAGAAAGAGAATTCATTTTGCTTGTAATTTGAGACTCTACAAAATGGATACCTGTTAAGAGTGGGCTTCAGATCCTCTTTTTATAAAGGCATGGTTGAAAAAGGAATGCAGAAATATGGAGAGGGCCTGAAGAATGAGTTAACTTGAAGGAAAGAAATTGGGAAGAGTTCTAGCATCAAGATGGCAAGGAAGCATCAGTCTCATCAGAGTGGATGCTATGCCAGGGGTAGGTGGCCAACGGTCCTTACCCTGGTAGTATAGGCTGCTTCGGGATCATCCTCAAGCACCCTGGACATGCCAAAGTCAGACACCTTGCAGACCAAGTTGCTGTTGACCAGGATGTTCCTAGCAGCCAGGTCTCGGTGCACATAGCTCATATCAGATAAATACTTCATCCCAGACCCAATGCCACGGAGCATGCCCACCAGCTGAATGACTGTAAATCGGCCATCATTCTTCTGCATAGGAAGAGAGAGGGAACAAGCCCATTAGCATTAGGCCAAATCAATTATCACCAAGCATTTATTACCGGCTTCTTTTTGAATATCTGTATCCGGCATGCAATGAAACTCGGCATTATTTCCGGGCCCTTCTGAGCAAAGTCACTAATTCACGAGGAGAGCTGGGTTGGCTTCCTGTGATAGATGGATATTGTCCAAGTTTAATGAATCTATGGCTCACAGAGCTCCACGGTGTGAGAATAAATCAAATACTACCCTCATTGCCCATGGATTATTCAATAGCCTTAAGAATCACATCGTATTCCATTTCTCCTCTTCCTGAACCCTATTGAAAAAATTCCACAAATGCAACCGAACAGAATGTATACAAGGAATCTGTTAGTTACTGGATACTAGTATTTCCTTGGTTCAATAGAAAGTAGACACATACCCTGAGGAATGCATCCAAAGAGCCGTTCTCCATGTACTCCGTTATGATCATTACTGGTTTACCTAGAGTTTCCAAAAGAAAAACAAAAGCCCTTGATGAGCCATGCAGTTAATGAGATAAAAATGGGCTGTGCAAAATTTTACTGCCAAGACACCTGTCTTGTGCGATCTAATTTAATTAAAACAATCCAAGCTTATGCCTCAGCTGTGGGAAGCTAGGAATGAAATATTCAAAGGACAAGTAGGCTTAAATTCCATCTGGAAGGTTAACCCTTCGGATGGCTTGTTGACAGGGTCCTTAACGAAAGTGGCCTCTAGTACCCAGGGATCACATGAATGGATAATTGCTCTCTTAAACAACAGATGAAAAATGATAAATGGGCAGGCCTGTTGAAATGTGTGTGTGTGTGTGTGTGGTGTGAGAGAAAAGGAATCTTTAGAATAATCCATTGACTTTTATTCCCAGAAGAGCAGCTTGTGTGATGCTAAATAAAGTCTGTGGACAGAGAAAGCTTCTTCTCTATTTAGAGAAACTCAGGTTTTGTAGGGATGTAGTTACACTGAATACTTCATTATTCAAACACATAACCTGAAACACACACCATACAGAACTCTGCCCATCTCTTGCTCCTATCCAGGACTCTTGTCCTTTCTCATCTCACTCATCAGTTCTATTTGCTTCCTTTAACAACTTATCTTAACAAATAAACAAATTGTTTTTGGAAAGTTGGTTTTGATCTTTGGGTTTTTTTCCCCCTAGAGAGGAATGAAGGTGATCGGATAGGGAGGTTGGGAGGATCTGGAAGGAGGTGGGGGAGGAGAAAAAATATGATCAAAATACATTGCTTAAAAATTTTAATAAGATTATTTTATAAGTAAAATCTCCAAATCATTTCATCTGAGACAGGAGCTTGAATTCAGCAAAACAGTTGGAAGGTCTATGGGAACTTGGGAATCAACCTTCTTGTTTCTCGGGAGACCTGAGGAGATAACCTTCCTTTAATTTCTTAGTCACAGGCAATGAATTCAGATTTGAAAATTCTTTCTACGGGGCACTGTTGGGGTGGGGGTCGGGTGTGGGGTGTGAAGAGAGGGATCCAGCAAACGCAGTAACCCTGTTATTTTTTTCCACTAAGAAAATGTGGGGCAGAGCAGAGCAAAAGATCTCCTTTGATGAAAATAAAATCTGAACTAATGAAAATATTTACCTTTATTGTTCTTGCTGACTGAACTTAGTGATTTAGTCAGAAAACTAGGTTGGGACATCTCACGGTTGAAAAAGCACTCCTTATTCTACACAGTATATTCTCAACCCGACTATGTAGTTGGAGGGGAGGGAATGCCCTCACTTCAGAGGCAGGACTTTTGAATTTTTCATTCCTAAAAAGTCCAATTTATTCTGTTGGCTGTGTGTGTGTGTGTGTGTGTGTGTGTGTGTGTGTGTGTGTGTTTACTGTCATGTCTAAGGCATATTTCAGAGGCAAGCTCTTTAAACCAGAGAATGACCCCATGCAGACTTCAGTGAGGAATGAAAATCAGAACCGTGGTGTAGACAGAAAGACCCTAAGAATGCTTCTGGTCTTGTTGAAAAGGGTCCTCAGAGCGACTTTCTCACCTTGCTCAGCTGTGTGGGAGATGGCGAGGTCTCAGTACATTTGCCCTCTACAAGTCTTTGGCCACAACAAAATCACCTATGTGGGTTTTAATCATCCTGCCTCAATCTAAAGATACTTTGTCAACTAATGAGGAAAAGTCGGCTCTCCCAGCCAAGCATTAACACCTAATTCCATTTCACTAGTTCCCCAGGAGCTCTCTCCAGAGAAGATCCAAGAGGAAGGAACAAGGAGAATTTATGATGCCCCCCCCCCGCCGCCCCCATTCTAGATAGCTTCTCTGGAACTGGTTGGTTTGAAACCACACTGTTTGATTCTGCTCGCCACCTTCTCAAGTTTTCTGTATCCCCTTGTCTGTTTATTAAAAGTATCCATTTGTCAGCATCTTGAAGAGCTCTCCACAAAAGGATTTCTAAATTGAGCAGCGGTGGGCTCCGGGATGGAGGTGGCTGCTTCCATACAACAGACAGGGATGGGGGGGCGGGACGTAGCAGAAAGGGAGGGGACCCCAACAAGTTCTCTGGTGGAAATTTTTAAATCATTCTAATTCAGCGACAACTGCATTATGCAAATGAACCCAGTCGTTTGTAACAGTTACAGCTGTAATAGCTCTGGGTTTTTAAAGGCGCGGTGGGACTTTAACACAAAGATCCTCTGTTTCTTCCCTCTTCGGCAGAGGTGCTATGAAAATCACTGTCTGCGGCAGGAAAAACACCCGAGTTGTTGAACAGAGCCCCCTTTCTAGAAAAGGGACCTGCAGAAGTATTTAAAGGGAATGTTATCTTTTAATTAAAGTCGTGAGGGGCTTGGGCAGCTTCGAAGGCCATAGGCAACAGAAAAAAATATCCTGTCTGTAAAAACCAATCTTAAAAAGCAAATAGAACTATTCTATGCTAATTATAGCCTTCACCTGAGGTAGGAAATTATACGTCCTCAGCCTCAAATTTCTTTTTTTGAAGAATTCTCAATGTGAGGAATGATGTACTCTTTCAGACATAATAACACCCGTTAACACTTAAAGAGGTGTGTGTGTTTAATTTGCCATTGTGCAACCCACTCTAAATATTTTATTTTCTCCCCAAATAACCTTGCAAGGCAAGTTTTATTTATCTCCATTTTTATAGACGAGACCAGTGAAACAAAAGAGTGGCCAAGCCACCAAAGCCACCACCAACTGCTGATAGAGGCATGAGCAAACGCTCTTATCATCGGGCCAGTTATTTCTCAACATGGATGCTGAACACATGGTACTGGTATCACCTTTACCTTGTCCCTTGGGAATGAAAGCCTAGATGGTTCTCCCCTAACCCTTACCCTCCACACCCCCCATGCCCCCACCCATTCAAACTTCTTTAGAGAAGGCCCAGGAAACTGTCCTAAAAACTACAAGAAAACACTTAATACCATTTATTTATTTAGGGTCATGGGATGCGGGAATGTATGGCCCCAAGAACTTGTCCTAAAGTCAGAGGACAATCTTCAGGAGTTAAGCTCTCCCCTCCCAGCCATGTGGGTTCCTGAGATTGAACTCAGGCCACAAGGCTTGTCAGCGAGCACATTTATATGCTTCTGAACCAACCATCTTGCTAGCCCCTAAAAATCGTTACTAGGACTCTGATGTCGGCTTAAATTTGAGGTGCTTGCCTATATCTATCTACCTACCTACCTACCTACCTACCTACCTATCTATCATCTATCTATCTATCTATCTATCTATCTATCTATCTATCTATCTATCGTAACCTTCTGGTTTCTTCTTCCCAAAGACTGTGTACTTACTTTGTGGCTTGCTACAACTGTGTCCATTTTCCCACTTACCCCACTCCAGCCGCCTCCCCTCCCTGTTTCTCACTCACTGAAGCAGCCGTCCTGACACTTGCCACTTGTTGACTGACAAGCTTTTAAGACCTCTTAAATCAAACAAGAGACATCTTGGCCTCACTGAAGACAGAGCCTCAGGCTTCCAAGATCCTGGACTCTCGCTCACTGTAGTTAGGAACTGGGGCTCCTGGAGCGGAGCCACCTTAAACACACACTGCTTTGGTGCTCTCTCCGTGTGGCGCTTTAAAAGCTCGTCTTAGCCAGCTGTACAGATGTACACAGGGTTCCCTTCACAAGACGCATCTGTTGAGCTGTGTCGTATTTTAACTGAAGCGTGGTTCACGAGCTCAGTGAATGCTAATGGGCTAAAAAAGGAAGGGTCAAACCAGGTGTTACTGTAAATAGGTGCTGAACGGCAACAGTCATAAATCAGGCAGAGCAGACAAGCGAATCCCCCGATATAATAAAGATTCCCAAGGTTCGCTCCCTGCATCTGGAACCCAAGCTTCCAATCCAAGGTGTGGCGAGCTTTTGTTTTCCTGTTTATAAAATTCATTTCGTTTACCATCTGCTTGGGCCTACCCTGTGATGATCAGTTTGGTCTAGCAAAGATTTGAAAGATAAAACTCTGTGATATTAATTTCCCCCAAATCTCACACAAGCTGCCTTGGAGACAGGGCATCAGCTGCAGTCATAGACCTATTTAGAGCTGACTGAAAGATTAATGACTGGTCCTGTACTGCGTTGATTTCCTCCTATTAGTAATCAGTGGGCCTGTTCCATCTGTCATTTCCCTAGAAAGAAAATGTGTGTTTAATTTCCCTGTAACTTTCAACTTAGCTTTGTAGAGGGGGATGACCCACGTACATTTGGTGACAACGCCTTCCAGGTGGATTATGTTTGGGTGGTCAAACTGTCCCATGATGCTGGCCTCGCTCAGGAAGTCCCGCCTCTGCTTGTCAGTATATCCAGCTTTCAGAGTCTTGATGGCCACACAGATCTCTCTCTTGCCTGGCACTTTGAGACGCCCACTGCAGACTTCTCCAAATTCACCTGTGGGAGAAGATGCACCAGGAATGCATTCAAGATGAAATAACTTTCATTGTATCAGGCACTTCACTAGGGAACCCCAATGATAATTTCATTTAGTCCCCCCTCACACAAAGCTTTGTAGTAGGCACTATTCTCAGGGACTTCGTTTTATTATAGGAAACTCAAGCTTAAGGTAAATAAACCTCACCAAAGTCATGCAGCTAGCAAGAATTAGAACATTCTGGATTCAGCCAGTCTAGCTACAGATCTTATGTGTTCATTTATTTTACCCCCTTGCTCATTTTCCTGCAAATAAGTACAAATTTGCACCAGAGTTCCTTACAAAACATCTCATTCATGCTCTGAATGAAGAAATCTCAGTGCACAATATTTACATATAGACGTATGCACAACACCATCACACATGCGAATGTAATGGTGTAATTTACATTTTAATTTACATACCTATTTAACAGTCATAAAGGAAGCTGACTTATTGAACTCAGACACTTACCG
Source organism: Peromyscus maniculatus bairdii (assembly GCF_049852395.1). NCBI lineage: Eukaryota > Metazoa > Chordata > Mammalia > Rodentia > Cricetidae > Peromyscus > Peromyscus maniculatus. The sequence goes on along the minus strand of NC_134864.1, from coordinate 37,404,912 downwards.
ACTCCTATGACTTTTTCAATTTTAATGCAGGATGCATCGATTTCTTTGGCAAATTCTCGAACTGCCTGGTTGGGGTCTTCGTAGGTAAAGGGATCCACATAAGTTCTAACACCTAAGTAATGAACAAGGGAATAAGGTGACTGGACATATCCCAAGAAACATGAATAAACATAAAGGGTCGAGTTCTATTTAAAAACAACAACAACAACAAAAAACCCAACCCTTCACATTGGAAAAGTTGGGTTAGCTATATGGTCGTTGACATATGAAAATGCTTAAATTCTTGCTCTGGTTTTCATTAGTGGGTAAACACAGAATTTGCTAGCTGCTTAAGACACTGCAGCTCTACTGACTTCCTGGAATGTCCTCACACTTGAAGGATAAAAGTTTAAAAACAACACATCCCTGGAGGAAAAAGAGGATCCCTTATCAGGAAATTTGGAATGAGTTGGCTGGATACTTTCTCCCAGCCAGTGGTTCCTAGCTCCACTGTCTTACCCCTCATCTCAAATACTCTCCCTTATCAAGGACAATAGGCGCTTTCCCATTCCACAGGCCCTGTCTATAGGGTGTCGCATTTCCCCCATATCTAGACCAAGTAAATACATGACCAACAATGAACAGACTTGTGTTAAACCTAGATTAATGAACACGGGAGGAATACTGGCCACCAGTTGATTTGAGAAGAAGGCCTCTACATTGGACCTCTGCTTGCATTCTATTTGGGAAAGAAGGTAATGCTGTAATCTAGCTGAATGTGTGAATACTCACAGTACAATTCACCCATGTATCACACTCACAAACAAGTTGAGAATGTGAGCTTTGAGGCAGCTGGTGACATGCATTACTAACAGCTTTCTACTGGCGTTGGCACTGGGCACATGAGTATGTAGATACCAGTTGATCAAATCTCCTTGATCATCAGACTCGTCTGTCTTTTTCCTTCTCTCTTCCTTAGTCGTTATGAATAACTGAATAGGTTGGAGCTTTTATTTTTTTCACATGACACTATCTTGTCATCTCAGAAAGTACTGTACAAATTACTGCTGCGTCATCTGGCTTCTTTTAAGTGTTTTCAACTACTTAACTCGATTCCTTTGAATTTACTCCTTTGAGCCTGTCTGTAACATCAACATCTAGAATCCACTAACACATTTTTGATGGCTGTCATCCTAGCATCACATACTACCATTACATAACCTCTTATTCTTTTATCATTCCCACACCCCATTTTTTTGCTTATGAAAATAATGACCTAGCTGGGCGGTGGTAGCTCACATCTTTGATCCCAGCACTCAGGAGGCAGAGGCAGGCCGATGTCTTTGAGTTCAAGGCCAGCCTGGTCTACAGTTCCAGGACAGCCAAGGCTACACAGAGAAACTCTGTCTCGAAAAACAAACAACAACAACAACAAAATAATGGCCTATTACATCTTGCCACCCAGCTACAAAAATGAGCCAACTAGAGGAATACTTTTCCAGAGCAGAGGATACAATAAGCAGACGCTTAAGAACTTCCTGCCTTTAACCTCACTTTACATAGTTGAATCACCAATTGTACCTTGACATCCTTAAAGAACGTTATTTGGATAAGGAATGCATTATATAAATATTAATAGGCACATTAACCAACATCTCTAAGTTAGACGACACAAAGCATGTTCTACAGAAAAATGACATTATTTTTGGGACCAATTTTATACCTTGATTCAAATGCTTCTCTTCATCTGCTTCTTGTTTCGCTTTGCTGTACTTACTCCGTCTATTAAAAATTGTAAAAAAAGAAAATGATTTCCCAACACAAAACCTTTAACAAAACAGCTGTAAGCAAATTCTTCCCGACCACAACAGAAGTCAGTGCACACTTCACCCATAGGAAAACCGAGGCTTGGAAGAGGCAAAGTAAGAAAGAATAATGTTATCTCATGTTGAGTCAGAATTAGAAGCTTAAGCCACCAGAGTCCAGACCACCTGATTGGCTATTTTTTCCATATAACCCTATTATATATTTACTCATTATTTATCCTTTTATAGCCTGTGCGTGTGTGTGTGTGTGTGTGTGTGTGTGTGTGTGTGTGTGTGTGTGTGTACGTGCTCACACGCTCTGGAGAACTGTGCAAGCATGGGTGGTCAAAGAACAACATTGAAGAGTTGGTTCCTACATTCCACCTTCCCGTGGCTTGTGGCTTTTAGTGGTTGAACTCAAGTTAAACTGCCTTTTCATTCTGAGCCATCTTGCTGGCCCTGCATACATATTATTCTTAATTAAAGCTAGTTTCATCAGTGAAATGGCAATAATGTTTAGTGTGTGACAGGTAATGAACAACACATCCTGTTGCTATAATCATGATAGTATCGTAACACCTCATTATCACATTAGGTTTCAGGGGTTGAGGATTTAGCTCAGTGGTAGAGCTCCTACCTCCAAAGCAAGGGCTTAGGTTAGGTCCTCATCTGAGGCTTAGGGGGAGGACACACACACACACACACACACACACACACACACACACACACACCCCACACACACACGTGCACTATATATATAAGCATAATATACCTAAGTTACAAATAAAATTCTAGAAAGTAAATATTTGCTTTGTACTTAACTACATTCCAATACATTTTGTGGACTACTAGGTCTTTATAATTCTCTTCTAATAAGAGGTACCTGGTGTCTCAAGGTTTGCATGCTGCCTGCCCATGTCCTGTTAGAGTAAGATCTGTTGTTGTTGTTGTTTTTATAAAGCTTTAATAAAGTGGAAAATCAACTCAAGACCTGAAAACTAAAAGTGTTAAATATATAAACATGTATACACACACACACACACACAATATATATATTTGTGCCCATGTATGTGGTTCTAGGAATGGAACCCAGGGCTTTTTGCATATGCTAAATATGCATAGAATATCCAGCATTCTACACTGGGACTACATTCTTGGCCCTTAAATATATATATAATGTTGAATGAGGAGAAGTTACATCACCTAAAATAATTAGAAAATCAACTCATTTGATTAGTACAGATCTCTTCACTTTGGGAGACTAAAACCAAATTACGGAATAAAACGTGCTGACGTATGACTCTATCATAACGTAACATTTACAATGAAATTAAATCGTTGCGCTCTGAGTTTCAAAGGCAGGGTAAGACTCACGAAGGAAGGCCACTATGTTTGCATTCCTATCAGAATAAGCTGTCTGCAACCCCTCAACCTTGAGCAGGTAGAAAGGCAGGATAACCTCACAGGAGAGAAAACAGCAGAGAAACTGAAGGAGCCGAGCAGAACACCGGGCTGCAGGCAGCCCACCTCTGGGCACATGCGCAAAGTTTCCTCCCACAGCCTCTCCCGTTTGTCAGCTCCGCGGGCACCAGCTCAGCAATCAGACCCTCAGAGCCCACAGATGTTCCTCTACGTGGATAATGCCCTCGCAAATAATAATACCTTGTGCTCTTACATTGCACTTAACTTTTCAAAGTAGTCTCATTACATACATTATCTCCTCCCCTAACTGTTTGCAAAGCATGAGCCAGCTTAACAAAACAGAGACCCCAGTTACCACAGTTAACTGCAAAGTGCATATTTCAGGACCAAATAACAGCCTGTGTTTTCCTTTGCAGTTCGCTTTTCAAAGGGCCTTCAAAGGGTCTATTATTTAATTGCTTGTTCACAACAACCCTATGAAAGGAATCGGGTGGAAACCACATGTTCAGCTCCATTGTACAGATGAGGACTCAGAACCAGGGGCATCCAGTGAATCTCACTCACTTGCCCTCCTGGCAAGTACAAGATTTGCTAGGTGCCGTGAGCCAACCCAGACCCACACAGTGCCTCTCCTAGAGAAGATGACCGTTACAAGATAAATGACGAGACTTCATAGTACATTCAAAAGTATTGATTGATTGCTTGTGTGTGTGTGTGCATGGACACGTTAGTGTGGACGCCAGACTACAACACGGGGTATTGTTCTTCAGACACTGCCCACTTTTTGGCTCTTTCTATGGCCTGGGGCTTACTAGTTATCCGCCTTGTCCCTGTCTTCTCAAGCTGGATTACCAGCGTACACACTAACTACTGTGCTGGCTTTAATTTGGTACAGTTTGGGTCCTAGGGATTGAACGAGGGTCCTTGTCCTTACAAAGTAAGCAGTTGGCTGGCTAAGCTCTCTCTCCAGCCCTAACAGTGCATAGTGCATCAGTCAATCCACCAATCAGATTCAACTGCTCCGGGAAAGCAATGGGTTCAAAGAAACCAACAGATTTAACGCTGTGAATAGAAAGAACGTTCTATGAAGTATGGAGTCCCCTCTACCCCGCCCCCTCCCCTGTCCTTTGCCCCCTTTTAAAGTTAACCAAAGGGTGTTAGGTCGGAGACTACAGGAACAATATTTTAGGTCAGAAAAAGTCCCCAGGGTGCGATAGGCTGTCTTATCAGAACTCTAAAAGCCTTATCTGCAATCGTAAGACTATCTTTTAAACCATTTCAGAATTCCAATGGTGAAATTAAGGGGGGAAAAAATATACAGAACAAGAAAGCTTTAGTAACGGCCCTCCTTTATTTACCTTTCTGGAGGCCCAGTGCAGAAAGTGGTGCGTGCTAGAAAAGCGTTCTACCATTGAGTCATAGAGCTCTTGGCATTCATTGGAAATTGTAGAGTTGATTTTAAAAAAAAAAAAAAAAAAAAAAAAAAAACAATGGATACCTACAACAGAAACCAGTGGCCTCAAGCAAGCCTGAAGCATGGCTGTTTTCACATCAAGCACATTCATTAAAAATGGACAAAGCCAGGGGAAATACAAAATGGCAGAGGTCATTAACGGTAAGGCTGACCCTCCCATCCTTTCCTCAGACTTGCCAACATAGAAGAATTAAATGAGCGTCGAAGGTGCACATTTAAGGATCTTTTTAATGTGCACTGTTATTTGGAGTAGAGGACCCTACAAGGGTACAGGGGACATTGAGAAAGAAACACGAGGATTACTGTTCAAAGGCTAATTGCAGCCTATTAGTGCTCTAATAATACCTTGAAAACAAAAATGCCTGAGTCCTGCTCTACCTCCGTCACCTCTGACCCTTTCCCCTTGGCTCAGAGTGGGACAATGTGGCTCATTATTATCCCAGGAAAGAAAGACCATTGAGGCCTACTTTGGGTGAGCCCTCCTGAGGAGCGCAGTCTAAATTGACATCCCAGACAGATCACCTGAATGGCAGAAGCAAGGCTTTGTGGGAGATTTCCTAATTACAAAGATGTGGGCAAGGTGATTAACAAGGGGAAGTAGTGGAGTGGTTTCTTAGAATGGTCCAGAAGGAAACATGGAACCTTGCCACAGAAGGCGTCCTGGCAAAGCGCCCCACGCTGCAGGTGAAACTTTTCACGTGAATGCAATCCTCCCTGCTGACCCAGGGACTGACTAATAAGGGCATTAACCATCACCAGAGGGAACAGCAGGAAACTGCCCAGCCAGCCGATGGACGTCTCTTCCTGGCACCTTGAGTACTCAATAAAACAAATAAGAAGACGGGAGTGTGGCAGGGGCCTCCCATAAACCTCGCTTTTATCAAAATACTCACTTTCCCCATCAAGTGGACAGATTTGATGGATGTGGTTCACGTTTCCAAAGTTAATTAGTAAAAGGTAAGTAATTTATTCACTAAAGTGCAGATTAAAGATGAAGCAGTAATGAGGCGCATGGCTCCTGTAGAGACCCCTTCCAGAGATTCATAGCCAGCATCCTTCTTCCCCTTCCGCAAGCTGCCACTGTGCCCACATCAAAAGATGCCTGAACGCTCCTCCCAAGCAGCATTTTGATGGAGCTGGAATTGAACCCGTGTGATTGCATGCAAGTGGCTTAGAAATGTTCCCCTGGGAATCATTTGCCTGCTAATTGTGTGAATGTACATGACGTCATCAGAGCCTATTTGGGCAAGCACTTAAGTGTACTCATGTCTATGGGGGCATAACATTCCAGAGAAGAATATGAGGGCTCAAAGAGAGACACAGGTAGAGCTGTCAGCCCCAAAGAGGACAGTGCTAACCCTGGGTAGAAGATAAACTAACTCAACTTGTTGCATGCATTCAATGTCACTAATTCGAAAGTCACAGGTTGATTTACAGGACCTGATAAACATATCTAAATCTTTCCATGGAAGCTAAATTGCTTTCTTTAAAATCAATTTGGTGCTTTGTAATCTGGTGAAAGGGCCATTTTATAATTCTTACCGGAATGGAAACCCAGTAGCACTGGCCATCAGTGTTAGGGCACCCTGAGTCATGCTGTCCCTTAACCAAAGAGTCTTTTAAGAAAACCCAAGGACTCTTCTCACATTTTAGTCATTTTCTTAATACTATTTCACATGTTTTAACAATAAAATACTATTGAGGGCCAGCATGATGACGCAGTGGGCAAAGGCACTTGCTGGCAGGCCTGTAGACGTGACTTTGATCCTTGGGACTTGTATGGTAGAAGAACAGAACTGACTCTTGCAAGTTGTCCTTTGACCTGTGTGTGTATGCTGTGGTACACATGTGCGCGCACACACACACACATGCTAAATGAATAAATAATTACCATAGAAGAAGAGTAGTCTAAAACAACCAGTTTGGTTGATTTTGAAGGTAAATTGATAAAATCATTGATATCACAGGGGAAGGGTTGTCAAAGAAATTCTAGATAGAACCCATCGTTAGTCTGGGAGGTTCTTGGTTTCAAATGGCATTTAATGTCACAACTATTAACAGCCCTTTGAAAGGGAAGTTAACAAGTAGTAAAGAAAGTGGTTAAACTAAAAGCCATAAGTATACAAACATGTAAAGAGGGAAATGGTGCTTTGCTCTTAAGAGAATGTATGAGCATAGTTAGGGATAAAAGTTCTCAAGACAGTATCCGGGTGTCACATTTACAGCAAAAGCAAGACAGTTAGGTGCTCTGGAAAACAGATACCCTCCTGGAATGATAACCTAAGCACAGATCTACAATGCCGTAAGATGCAAATTAGAGGCTGTCCAGACAGCTTACTGGGTAAAAGCATCTACAGTCAAGCCTAAAGGACTGAGTTCGATCCCTAGGACCAACATGGTAGAAGAAAACAGACCCCTCAAGCTGTCGTCTCACCTCCACACATAAACATAGACAATATATAAAATGTAAAAAAACATTAAGAGTAAATTAATTTATTTACTTGAAATTATGTGGGTTGTAAAAACATATCGCAGTCAACACACTTAGCACGGCAGGACAGCATTTAATGCTGATTGCATGTTGAATACTTAAATAAAATCTATAAATCGAGTCATTTCATTCCTTGACAGAAATTCCTAAATGATTACACATTCAAGTTGGGAAAGAAAGGAAGGGAGGGAGGGAGGGAGGGAGGGAGGGAGGGAGGGAGGGAGGGAGGAAGGAAGGAAGGAAGGAAGGAAGGAAGGAAGGAAGGAAGGAAGGAAGGAAGGAAGGAAGGAAGGAAGGAAGGAAATAACCTTCTGATAGACTCTGGAGCTGATTCTGCTTACCTCAAGTTCAGGCTTCTCATCATAAATTAAATGAGTACAATAAAATAAGTAAACATTACCACTATTTTAAAATCTAGCAACATGCCACCTGGGAGCCTGAGGCGATTTCCCCTTAAATAACAAATTAGCAACAAACAGATTTTCTCCCGGAGATGATATCAGAAGCTCTCAAACTTTCATCTTTTTTCCATCTCCATCTTTTAGAGATCTCACAGCCACATGCCAACAGCACAGCCCCTGTGGGATTCAGCTCAGCTCACAGAGGCTCTGTTTCACTGTGGACACAGGCTAGCCCACACCCCTCAATCCTCCTGCCTCAGCCTCCCCAGTGCTGGATGACATCATGCCTGGTTTCTAGAATGATCCTTTCTGACACCAACATTCTGTGGCTTTCAGAAGCAAGAGGCGGTAACTGCAAGAGGTTGATGCTCAGTCTGAGACTTTCTCACACAGCTGGCCAAGGCTGGCCAAGGCTATTTCGAGGTACCATGTGCTACCTGTCATGTGTCCTCTAACTAAAACCCTGGGCCTGACGCCTTTGTCTGCAGCCCCTGTCTCTTCTCTGCTCACCTGTTGTCCTATTTTAACACATGTAGTTGTCCCAGATGACAGAGCAGACAGCCTGCGTGGGGAGAAGAATTAGCTGAGTGAGCATCCTCCACGGCAGGCCTGTCAACTACCTGGCTCCAGGCAGCCCTTCCCCTGACAGCTTTATGGCTGGCACTAAGGAAGAATCAATATGAGGGCAAGGGGCTGACATTTCATTTTCTAAAATGTGATCCATTGAGGACCAATCACCAAGCAGTGTTTATCAGCCTTGGGAAGTGACTTTTTTTTTTTAAATGGGGGAGAAGGAGCAGAAATCATCATTGAGTAACTCGACAGGCTCAGTTCTCTAAGGGGGGATGGCCTCATAATTGGAAATCCCATGCATCCCATGGCCACTCTTCTCTTATATAATAAAGTGATCAATAAAAGCACAAAGGAAATTGAGTCCTCAGACTTGAGGATGCTGTTTTCCACAGCCTCAACTTTGAATAATCCTGTCTCCCTGCATTATAATGTCATGGTTTTTCTTTCTGCTCATCGAAGCTGATGTTTGAAGATGAACATCCAAAGGGAGTGACTTATCTCTAATTGTTTAGTCTGATGGCTGTGTTTGGGGACAATTGAAATAAAAAAAAATTGTGAAAGAAAATAGGGAAGAAAAGAAAGAAAGGAAGGAAGGAAGGAAGGAAGGAAGGAAGGAAGGAAGAAAGAAAGAAAGAAAGAAAGAAAGAAAGAAAGAAAGAAAGAAAGAAAGAAAGAAAGAAAGAAAGAAAGAAAGAAAGGAAAGGAAAGAAAATGAAAGGAAATCTCCAGAAGAGCTGGACTACAACAGCAAAATGTCCCCAGTCAACACACAGGACGAGTTCACTTGCCATGTGTTTGGAATGCTCACGTGCCTCTAAGCATCACAGAGTGGTTGGACTTCAGGCTACTTTTTTGAGGTAGAGGTCATTCATGTTATTCATTCATTTCCCCCCTAGTTTTGTACTTCCTGTTTTTACTTGAAACACTAAAATATGCACTAATTCAAACAGATACTCATGCAATCTCCATGTTCTCCCATGCAAATGGAGGAGTTTGGGATAATGCATCACTCCCTACACACCACATAATGCATGTTACACTTGATACATGTTCACAAGCAAAATCTCATGGCAGCAAATGTGGAAAAGTCTTGATTGCCTTTCAATTCTTTATTTCTTGGAGACATAACTCAACACTCTAGTCAAATACACCTACTTACAGACTTGGTCAAAAGAAATGAAGCCATTGACACACAGAGACACCATACAGAGCACAACATTGGTCCATGTTGTGTTATTATTAGAGGGAACAAATGGATCTCTGTGTACTGGGGTATTCTGGAAAGCAAGGGTGTGATCATGATATTAGGAAACATGCGTGACTAGTGGGCCTCTCGGGAAAACGCTCATGTCTGTTCATCACCCTAGGGTTGTTCCAAAGACTATGCAACCAAGCCATCACTACTTCTCACTCTCTTTTGAGTATCAAGGTACACCTTAACTGCACATGGGATAAAGACGCCGCCCAATCAGATTCTGAAAATGTTGACGGCATTTTCCGAGGGACGAGGAGGCACAGTGCTCATTCATATTCCCTACCATTCTTGTTAACCAATCATATGCGGAAGCGTCTAACTACGTTGCTGTGGTACCTAATGTGTCTATCACAGTTTCTTGCCAACAACCAACCCTTGGAGGCAGGCAATAAATAGCCACTGCTATCTTATAAAAGAAAACAAATACAGCTATCAAATGGCAATGCTCAATGTTGGGGCACAGAGTCCAGGCTTACTAGAGAGATAAACCTAACACCTCACAGCTCAATGCACCTAGAAACCCCCCATTGGCTTCCTGGAATCAGTTGACGTTTTCCAAGCCTCTCCATGGAGACGGATGACACCCAGTCCAGGAGGGATGAGGGATGATCAAAGCGAAGGGAACCCGGCACGCAAAAGCCGTTGGCTTTGTGTGGAGAAGACAAGAGTCTCCTTAGAAAACTGAGAAGGAGGAGGCCACGCTCCTGTCCTTACCTACGACTGATGACGAAAGCCGCGATGAGAATGACCACAAGCACCACACTGCCGGAGACGGACACCAGCAGGACAGTGGAGTTGGCTCCGTCTCCAATGATCCGGGAAGGCACTGGAATGACAATCACATGGGGGTCACATGGGGGGGGGGTCCTAAGAGAAGGAGCTTGTTAGCACATTCAGCTTCCTAAAGCTATCCATGCAACAGCATCTGCGAAGCAAACACCTCTGAACGCGCCCCAACCCCACCCCCACTTTTAAAAAAAAGTAGAGTCCTTTGTGAAAAAGACATTTGGAAAGTTTAAGAGGGACAAATAGTTTCCCATGTTCTACTTCCACACACAGCTATTAAAACTCAACCTATTAGAGTTGGGCTCAAAGCCACCTCCTCTTTATAGCCTTCCAGATAAAACCAAGGATGTCAGTGTCCTTTAAAGTAATCTCAACTTTCCTATCCGTCTTCTTCATCCTTATGTGATAATCTGTCAATAAGACCACTTTATATCTATAACAGATGTTGAAAATTCAGCCCCACCATCTTCTTATCAAGCAGGCCCAGTTTGGGTCAGTAATGAACGAGGCAGCATCTCTCACTCAGGAAACTATTGTCCAGTCAGCCATTCCAGCTCTCCAGGGAGCAAGACTTAATGTTTGTACAAAGGACTTAAAAACATACATGCACACTAATGACACGATTTAAACAGATTCCTAGAAATAAGTAGGGGAAAAAAATGGGTAATTTTGGTTTGTTCTTTAATCTTCTCAGGAAGAAAACTTTTCTTAATGTGAGGTGGCTACAGAACCCTCAATTAGTCAGGTTAGCAAACCCATTATTCATGGCTGGATAGAAGCTTCAAAAAGACTAACATTGACATCATTTTTCATTCATCGGAAGACAGATAAGAAACTATTATGAAAAATGTTCCTCTCCAAACAGTATGAAGGTTTCTAATAAGTAGACACTGGCTATCATCTTGTTTCATTGAAATGTCCAGAGCAGCCAAATGCTTACCTAGCCAAAAATTATACACAGCTCTTTGGATTCCAGTAGGGTGAGGCTCAACCTATAAACAAAAGCTTCTGGGAAGGGGTGGTGTCTGGGTGGTCTCCTTACCTGTGTTGGTAGTGACCTCCAAGGGCTCGCTGAAGTCTCCATAGCCAGCGGCAGTCCTGGCTCGCACGTGGAACACATAGGAAGTCAGAGGGTTCAGGCCTTTGATATCTGTGTTCCGAGCAGCCGTCCGCACTATGCGATAGCTTCGTTCATTCTGGTCCTAGACATTGCAGGAAGGTAAAAATGGGTGAAGCGGCAGAACGAGTCGCCTGAATCGAGGTAGGAGGCGGAAGCTAGTGACCTGATGCTGGATACATTCTCTAAGCCCTATGGTCCCTGAAATGCTCCGCGGTGTTTGCGGGCCTGAAGGCCTGGTGTCACTTTTTACAGACTCAAAAAATAAGGACAGAGTCCAGGGTCACTGTTGACACTGACGATTATTCTTATTTTTTGGGGTGTTGAGGATAAACCAATCTGATTTTGAAAAGAATATCATATGATGGTTGATGCCCTAAAATTATTAGTAGTAAATTGAACCAGCAAGCTGGTCTTTATTTCAGAGTCTCACCCCCTGTGCACGTCCTCCCAGTCCTCAGTGTACAGTAGACCAGGACACAACTGTGCACTGGAAACCATTACACCCATTTCTAGTCCTTCGACTCCACATACTGCATCCCTTAAGAAGGTCCCTTTCTGTCTGGAAAATGGCAAAAATATTGTAACCTGACAACAATCCAGTCCCCTTTCTGCTTCTATTAAGGAAGCCAATAAGCAATGCCTTTAATCCCAGCACTAGGGAGGCAGAGGGAGGTGAGTCTCTGAGTTCAAGGCTAGCCTAGGACAGCCAGGGCTACACAGAGAAACCCTGTCTTGAAAAGCAAAAGAAAAGAAAACAAAGCAAAACAAAAAGATTGCTCATTTTCAGGACAAGCTTGGATGCAAATAGCTCTCTTTAGAGACAAGTTATTTGCTGAATTAATGCCTTTCTATAAGGGGCTGAAGAATGTAATTTTCCTCACCCAGTTTCTGTTAAAAATCATCAAAACCCACACCTTCATTTGAACAGCAGTGATCTGCTTAAACATATCATTATTTTAGCAGTTATGAGTCATTCTCCATGATAGAAGGTATATAGATTAGGTCTTGATTTCTTTTACTAGAAAGAAAATATAATTATATTAGAACATAATGTGTGTATTGCAAGGTAACGAGCCAAACATTACATTTCATGATCAGATCTTGATGGGAATCAAGATGCATTTGATTTTGGTGTTTAGTGCTGTTTCATGATTTAGAAATGTTTAATGCTCGAAGAACAGAGGGGAAGAAATGGAAAGAAGGAAAGAGGAAGGAAAGACGAGGGGAAGGAAGTGAGGGAGGGAGAGAAGGGAAGAAATACCTTTTCATAATACTTGACTTCATACTCCAAGATTACTCCATTTGGTCGATCTGGTTCCAACCAAGCCAGAGCCACGCTGTATCTGGTGACTTCTTTAGCCTGGACCAAGGCAATGGATGATGGCGCTGTCAGAGAGAGAGAGAGAGAGAGAGAGAGAGAGAGAGAGAGAGAGAGAGAGAGAGAGAGAAGGGGCGGGGAGAACTGATGTTACTTTAGAAAGAAACATGTTTTAGGAACCATCCCTGAACGATTTCACTTTACTTCGGAGAGGTCCACGGAATTGCCTCTCTCCTCGCCACGTCGCCCTTCTGCGAACAAGCACAGCATTTTTCTTTACCATTCTCTCCAGACTTTGCTTTGTATATGGCTTGTCTTTGAAACATCATCTGTGAGGGGGCTAAGGACAGGCCTCAATGGATAAAGTTCTTGCTCTGCAATCACGAGGACCCAAGTTTGAATCCCCAGCACCCACAAGAAGAAAGCTGGGTGTAGCTGGCACTGATCTGTAAGCTTGGAACTGGGGAAGTGATGGAAAATGAGGAGGATACTGGATATCTTTTTATACTTGACATCATCCCGTGACCACTATCTAACACAAATACACACACACACACACACACAATCAACTGTGAAGTAAAGCATTGGTGAGTGACTCCATAAGTCCACAGGATTCTTCCCCTAGTATCTGAAAACACTCTTGCTATTGGGTGGGCTGTGGGTACAGGGCATGCTGCCAGCAGTGTCCATTTACAAATGCTGCCTCAGGGTGACCTCTCTTCAAACTCAGTAAGTCTTTCACCCGCCCCCAGGTGCTGATGCATCTTACTGATATTTAATTTTATACAATCAGTTGCTGTGGGGAATGCTGGTAGGCAAGGATTTATACACTTTCCAATATAAACAAAGGTACTGCTTAATTACAGTAAGACTTTTCCATTTAAACACGGCCATGCAAATAATGAAGAACACAAATAAAGCCACAATGGTCTCTCTGGACATAAATGACATTATGCAACCATTTTTACAAGAGTTGAAATTGTTCTTTGTGCCTGCTGAGTGGCAAACCTTCCTCTCCAGTGAGAGAGACATGAAAGCGGTCTTTTGGGGTATTTATTGGAGTGGGGATGGGGTGGGGGGGGTGCATACTTGAGATTTATAAAATCAGGCTGCCCAATGCTTGCATCTCTCCTCTGTGGTGCTGTCATCTCCAGCCAGCTGTTAGCAGCTCTGCTGTGGCAGACGCGGGCCAGTGCCAGTGTCCAATCCCCAGGGAGAAGAGGAAACTTTCACGAAAGCCTTCGTCTTATCTCACAAAGCTGGCCTGAAGTACCAGAGATTAGGGGACTTGCTAAATTGGATGCATATTCACGTTACTCCCCCAAACTGTGGGAATATGTGGGAATATGGGAATATGTGGGCTTCCAACACACAAATGCTGTCCTCCCCATACAAACCCCCCAGGGCCCACGGGACTGCCAATTCTCAATGCGGGAAGGAGTAAGTAAAATAAATTATCACCAGAACCAGAATATGGAAAGCCACCAGACCCGCCTGACCATATGGGATGTGTATCTTGGTGGCAGAGTGGAGAGGACAGGCCAGTCATAAAAGGAAGTCTCCATGACAGAGCCAATCTAGCACGGGTTGTCTCCTACACACAGATACTGACAGCCTGACATCTCTGTTAGGGATGCCGCAAGATGGAAACATACATTCAGACATCCCTCCCCAATGTTTCTCTCTCTCTCTCTTTCTCTCAGCTACTCCAGATTGGAACTCAGGCATAAACGCCACTGAAAGATACAGTGCATACACATGGTCTCCATCAAAGGCAAGGCCAAGGTTAGTAATGCCCAACTGGTTGAACAAAGCTGCATGCAGCAGACATATGGAAGCCACTGAACATCTGAAGAAAATGAAAAACGGAAATGTGCTCGTTAGATGTACACACATACACATACACATACACACACACACACACACACACACACACACACACACATGCGCGCGCCATAATTTTTTTTTTTCTGTACTGGTTGGCATAGAACTTTTATCCTATAAAATTCAAGAAACAACTTTCTTAACTGTAGAGGCTCAGAGAGGTAGCCAGGCTCAGAAGGCTGCCTGGCTATGAAAAGCCATTTCACTCCAGGTAATAAATATATTCCCTAAAAGAGCACTTTAGCATACACTCCATAAAAGGGGGCTCTTTAAATTCTGATGCTTGAGATTGGGAAATGAAATAGAAAAGCGAAGCCATTAGAGGAGAGGCAGCTTGGAAACAAATCAGAAAATTATCAAATGAACTTTCTCTCAGAAACAGTCTGGGTTAGATTCTGGAAAATCGACAGGTTCTTTGGGCAACAATTGCCTGTCTGGCCTCCGAGAGCGCTGCTGAACTAAAGCGGCTTCTCTCTGGCTAGGTCATCGGACATTGCGGCATGGGGAAATGAATCCATTTCAATTTTTGAAGTTGGAACAGCAGCCACCAAAGGGAATCTGAGCTCAGCTTGGGTGTTTGAAATTCCCGAGCAGGGAGCCAACAACACAATACAATCCCGTTAGCTAATAGAATATTCTTAATGCACACCTACTTGGAAAATTGATGTGCGCTGATGTGAAATAAAATGGACAGAGTGGATCTTGTCTGGGATGTCGTAAAACGCAGGAGAGAGAAATAGGAAAGAGAAACAAACACAATGGAAAAGAAAGACAAGGAAAATGATCGGATGAGGAAAGGAGAGTTCGGAGTTGATGCATGCCTCTGGTACCACCTACAGAAATATGGATTAAACAGCTCTAATTCACAAAAATTACCCCGGGATAGGACTGTCATATTTGAATTCTTTATTGAACAGCTGCTCTTGAGAGGTGTGTTTAAATGGGCACCGTGACAAAAGTTGTCCATGGCCAGGTGACTCCGGGAAACATACCCAAGTCAGGCATTTGAACATGCCATGCTCTCTCAGAAGAGCTTCGTTCGTCCTTCCCCTGGGAAGAACTCAGGCCTGAGAAAACTTCAGCTCTGCCATACTGCCATACTTTGGATAAGAGGCAACTTGGATGTCCTCCACATCATAAGCCACATATGGGCTCACCCCTTGCCTTTATCTATCCTGTTTCCAGTACAGCCTCCAACTCCACATCTGGAAGCCATCAGCTTGCCACGTGTGCCTGCCTGCAGCTCGTTTCCCTAGATGAGGTATTTGGCAACAGAACACCCCAATCTTGCTCTTAGCCCAGTGGTTCCCAAGCACTGGTCTTCTCATACCACCCATTTGCTGCCCACGCCTCCAACTTGTATCATGAATAAGCAATATTCTTCTGAAATACACACACACACTATTTATTTAAAACTGTTATCTTGGAAGAAAATTTCCCATTAATTTCCAATGAATGACAGATAACCATGAAAATATAAAATGTAAGTGAAACTATGTTATCAGCTTTCACTGGGCACTACTGCCTCCCCCAACTTTGTTAAAATGTGAGATTCGCCTGCATGAAAGAAATATTGAGGCTATCCCATCACTGCTGAGATCCTGACCTTGGCAAACTCAGAATTACTGAGGATGTTGAGGAGAAAACTAATTTGGGGGATTTATTAAGGCAATTCCTTCTTTTTTTCCCCCTTCATTTTAAGGCAATTCCTTCTTTTGTAACAACACAGGAGTCCTTCCCTAGGACCACTTTCAAGGTTCCCACCAGTATCTACCCACACTGCCTATTCCCAGTCCACTTAGAAATGCATTTTCTCTTTTTTGTTTTGTTTTCTCTGGGTAGCACAGGCTGTTCTGGAACTCAGCCTGTAGACGAGGCTAGCCTCGAACTCAGAGATCCACCTGCCCCTGTCTCCTGAGTGCTGGAATTAAACGTGTGTGCCACCATGCCTGGCCCATCTAGAAATGTGTTCTAACATGCCAAGGCTCTGTACCCTGCCAACAAAACTAGGTGAACAGATGAATCACAAAATAACATCAAGACCCCAACTAGAATTAAAA
Source organism: Peromyscus maniculatus bairdii (assembly GCF_049852395.1). Taxonomy (NCBI): domain Eukaryota; kingdom Metazoa; phylum Chordata; class Mammalia; order Rodentia; family Cricetidae; genus Peromyscus; species Peromyscus maniculatus. Next base: position 37,388,344 of record NC_134864.1, on the reverse strand, counting down.
ACAAAGCAAAACAAACCAATACTTAGTTCAAAACATGGAGATTCTAGCCATTGTAGTAATTTTAGTCCATATAAGATCATGTAGAAAAGTAGGTGACAGTTGCTGGCTGGTTTGCTTGGTGATCTACTCCCATCACCTTTGGGGACAGTTCTTCCATGGAAGAACTGAATTAGCGCTATGACTTTTTTTTTTTTTTCTGATCTCTTACATCGGGAATAGTGGAACACACCTAGAATCCTAGCACCAGGGAGGTGGATGGAGGAGAATCAGAAATTCAGGTTGAACTTTGCTATATAGTAAATCCAGGAACCAGCTTAGGCCACAAGAGACCCTGTCTCAAAAAAGGAAAGAAAAGGAAGAAAAAAAAGGAAAAGCTTGTGTGAGTGAGGAGGAAGTTAAGACAGGAAAGAGCGGACCTGCTGCGAAGAAACAAGATTCCTCTGCCTCTGGGTCGTGTGAGGAAGAACGTCAACAAAAGAAAAATAGGAAAAGATGGGAAAATCATTCAGTCCACGTGTCTTCAGTATTTTTCACCTAAATGGTTTAATAGAATGCTTAACTTTAAAAAAAATGGAGAAAACAAAGACCAAAATAAAAATACATCTCTTTGTAAAATGTGTTAGTTTCCGTCTTGGGCACAAGTCCCTTGCCTTTTCTCGAATGAAGGCTTTGTTAGTAAAGTACCTGCCTTCCAGGTACAGGCTTAAGCTGTTAGAATGCTTATTTTAGGGGCAGGTCTTACTTGGATTGCCACTCCATCCTTGGGGTTCAGGATGTCTGGCACATACCGTGGGTGGTCAATACATTTGAGTGAATAATAATGAACGAGATGTTAAAATTGATCCACTTTATTTGTGGACGGTGAAACGTTTCCTGAATATTAAGTGCCAGTCACGAGTCATCCTTCAAACTCTCCATCTGCACCCACCTCTCGTGACCTTTTGTGGGTTTAGTTTTGTCATTTAGTTTAACCAAGACATTGACAATTGGAGGTGAAGCAAATGACAATTCTAATTATAAGTGGGACCTCCGTTTCGGAGGTCCACGTGACGTTCCTGAACACTTTTCAAACACACAGGCTGTAAAATGTCATTCAAATGTAAGCTAACAGAAACCCAGGCTTCACTGCACCTGCTCCAGACATTTTGAGGGGACTGCTCTTCAGGCTGACAAAGGTGTTGACAGTTAGTTCGATGTCTCTCATCTGTACCTCTAAGATGTGTGCAAATACTTTGTCTGACTTCTTAATTGTGAGGACATGGATGAGATCCGCAGGTCATCTTCCAAAATCCAGAAGGTCCCCAGCATTCCATTACATTGGGTAAGACTACAAGGACTGCTGCAGACAGGCAGCTGCGTTGGGAGTCATCACAAGCTACCCTACAGCCCTGGGAACGTCCGTCCCCCAGGTTAGTGAGGCACAAGAGGGATCGAGAGCCCTCCCTCTGCAGTCCGGCATGGAGCGCCAACATTAAACATTTGGAACAGGCTATCTTTCCACACACTGATGCAAACCAGTATAATAGAGTAAAACCCTCAAGAAGATAAAAGTCAGCCACATTTGGAAGTTGACTGAATTGAGCTTTCTAATAGAAAACCTACATAAATTTCACACACACACACACACACACACACACACACACACACACACACACACACACACCAGTTATTCTGCATTCAGAATTTCACATATCCCTGGGAAAATGAGAATTCAGACTCTCTATTTGCTCTGTACCTGCAGATGCATCTGGTTGGAGATGCCGGCCACAAAGCCTTCAGAAGGCACATGTGGTTTCGTCTCCACGTGTGTGTTTTGGATAAACAGAAACTGCGTAGATTAGAGGGCTCCATCGTGACTCTAACAGTGGCACATTTCACCAGGAGGAAGAATGACAGGAGGGGCTTTGATGTCACACAGAGGTGGCTCCCTCTAAGAACATGGTAAATTTAACTTTCTTTGGTTCAAAGCTCAGCAGTTCTCCTCGCTCCCCACTGATGTGAATACTGCAATTTTCTTTTATTCGCTTCCTCAATGACTTGCCATTAAACACCTACAAGTCATTTTACTGCCGCAGTTTGGTGCTCGTGACACCCGAATGGGATGGGGAAGAGAAAAGGAGACAAGGAGAAGAGATACAGGCAAAGATATACCTTCTGGGCTGCACCATTGCTTTCTTGAGTCCAGCCAGCATCATGGGCTATGAATGAGAAAACTGTTTGGGGGGATTAATATGGTAGAGAAAAGAGCTAAAATTACCCAGTTGCTTTTCATTCCTGACTCAAATTATTAGTGTTGGGGCCAGGATGGTGGTGGTGGATGGGGCAGGAAATAAACAGAAACAATGCAATGTCTCCTGCCTGTGGGTAAGGATGAGTGAAAACAGCCTACGAAGTCTAGAAGCCTGAATAGGTGGATGATGATGCTACACTGGCCATTGTCTGGAAAGAAGATGACTTGGCCACAGCAAGGGGACCTTTCTCTTTCCCTGGAATCCAGATTTAAATAGATGATGTTTATCCAAACGGCCTTTTCCTCATGGGAAAAATAAACCCAGTTTATAAATATCTCTGCTTTATTCAAACAGCATATTTAACTTTAATTACTTAGAGCTTAAGGTGGGTTTTGTTCACTCTTTTCTTTCTCAATTCAACACCACGGCTCTGATTTGCTCCTTATCAAAGGTTTGTGCATTTTAAAACGCTGTCAAGCATCAAAATTAAATGCTTCAGAGCACTAATGATATCCTTGTGATTAAGGGTTTTGCATCTCGGAGATGCTAAGAACTCTGGTACTAATATTAATTGCTTTCTCCCACATTCAAGGAGAGAAAAGAATTTCTCATCATGGACTCAGCAATATCTATGGCACCAGGAGCTAACCATTGAGTACTTTCTGTACACTCGGTTTTCTGGTTTTGTTTTTTTAAAAATACTATTCTTCTTGTAGTGTTTCATAGTGCCAAAAGCTTCACACACGTGATGCTTGTCGCACATTCAATCAGTTGGACTAGCTTTGCTGTTTTTCTCCACAGCAAAATCCTTAGAAAACCCAAGCACCTCAGGATCCACTGTGTAAGAATCCTACCCTACTCCCCACAGCTCTTAAGTCATAAGTTACTATGCCACATGAGCACATTATCGTTTTGAAACTAAGCAGCTGGGCTTGGTGGTACTTATCTGCAATCCAGGCGACCAAAGCAGGAAGACTGCCCTAAGTTCAAGGCCATCCTGAGCTTAGTAGTTTCAGATCAGACTGAGTTATAGTGTGAGACCTGTACAAAGACCACAACAACCATCCGAAATTAAAACAAAAACAACTAAGCAAAAGAAACAGAAAAACAAAAGCCGGGACAGCTTTTGTTTTTCAGTTTGACGAAAAACATACAGCTAAAATTTCAGCCAAAATCTTCAGATGAGTCTCAATGCAATGACATTTATTTAGATTTAAATATGGTTGGATCCATATGGATTAATTTTAAACTTTGAAAGATAGGAACATTGCATCTTTTCCAGACAGTGGTTTTTCTGAGGGTAGGGCAGCATGCATTTTCAACAAATACTACAGTATAAGCAGCGCATGAGAATGTTTATCAAAGGGTGCAACTGAGCCATGCTTCCAAGAGTTTGGAGAATCTGATTTTTGGAACACTAATAATACTTTGATTTAAGTGCTCAGACTTTGCAGAGGCTTTCAGTCATTCTTTATTTTTTGGCTTAATGTGGCATCAAAACTTTATAAGGTTTTCTCCTCCCCCGGCCCCCCAAGAGGTGGGCAGCAAATTATTTTCCACCAACTCTTTACGGAAAGCCATCAGTAAAACTTTAGGTGACGGGACTTGAAGCTCTTCTTAACTTTCATGTAAAGCGCTTGTGTGCTGCAGTGGGCGGTGTAGAGATACACACTCCCCCTCGTAACTGTTCAGAGATGTGAGTTCCCTTTACCCAAATAGCTGTTTCAAAGATGGAGCTGCTCAGCCAAAACCGCATTCCTAGACTTCTTTGTATCCAAGGACGATCATATGACTGAGTCTGAGGCTATGGAATTTGGTTGAAGTAATTACTTATTTTCTAGACTCACTCATGAATATCTCCCTTGTGACTCTCCATTCTCTCTCATCTGTAATCTGCCAGCTGGAGGTTGATGCCAACCTCAGCCTCTCCTGGAGTCCCCATGCCAACTCTCCCCACATCACCACCGACTGAATGGGACTTCAGTAAGAAATTATGTTTTATTGCAGTAACCCGCTTGTGGACATTGAGGGTTGCAGCAGGTGCCCGCTGGAGTGAAGTGGGGGCCATCTAGCCAAAAAGACATTTTCATAACAATGAACTCAAATGAAGTGTAGTGTACTGTGGCCAATAGAAGATTGATCTGTGGTCCGGAGCCGCCAGAATGGTGTCCAGGTTCCTTCCAGTTTCCTGGCTATGGATGATGGGTAGATCTGCACTCATTTGTGAGGAACTGGAGCATGCTACCATGAGGTGAGCCAGGGCCAGTGGCAGAGGCTGTGAGGCTCTTCAGGGACACAGGTCACCGCCACGAGCCTTTTTCCAGCGGGCTCAGCAAAATGACAAAATACTGGGCCAAGGGATTCGGCAGAGCTTGTATTCGTGGGAAATGGGAAAGACAGTGGCCTTCTTGGATGAGCTTTTCTTTGTTAGAAAGGAAGTAATTTAGTCTCCATTGTGCAATTAGCAGCTGACACAGTGGAAGACTTGGATCCATGTGGGTACGAACTGGGCATAAGAGAAAGAAAGGTTGCCTTCCGCCTTCACGGCAGGCCATTTACACACACACAAAACACCTCTCCACCCTCCACTGCTCTTGGAAGTAGCTATAGTATATCACTCCTGCGTTTCAAATTCAGGAATTCCAGCAAGGAGACATAATTTGCCAAGTGCTATCAAACAAGTTAAAAACCTAAGTCCATCTAACTTCAAATAGCGGATCCTCCCTCTACACCACATTGACTGTAGTTAGACATGATGAATCCACAGCGGGCAACAGTGATGGAGCATGCTTTATTCTAAATGTCTGGCATGAATTAACTCATACCCACCTCATGAAATAGATACTACTATTATCCCATCATATAGATGAGGAGAATATAGGACAAAGAGTTGAACTTGCCTCAAGGTAATTCTGTGAACTGGTGAATTTCAAAGCCATGCACTAGAACTCACCTTCTCATCCACCAATCTATAGAAAGCATTGCATTTCCTTTCTGTTATTGTTTGAGTGGGAAATATGCCCCCACAGACTCATGGGAACATTTGCTCCCCAGTGGCTGTAACATTTGGGAAGAATAGACAAACTTTGTTACTGAGGCCGAGTCATCAAAAGATGGTGGCTAGAGCCAGGTCTTCAAGGTAGTTCTGGCTGTCCTGTAACTCTCTCTGTAGACCAGGCTGGACTCAAGCTTGGAGATCCACCTGACTTTGAAGGCCGGCACCACCATGCCCATTTACTGGTGAGAGATTGTATATTGGAAGGCTAACCTTCCTTTCCACAGTAACAGCAGCAACCACCATGAAGCCAATCATCCCAACGTCAGCTGTATATTAGATACAGGGCTTCCCATGTACAACGGCAGTTGCCTGAACGCCCAAGTCATCGGATATGGCCTCTGTTCACATTCAAATCCGAATGCTTTTGATGTTGAATCACCTCATGCTGAACTAACTCAAAGAACTGAGAGAAAAATAAAACAAATAAAATCATAATATAAAATCAAATATAATATAAAAGTAATAGTATCTGGAGTTAGGAAGGGTAAGAGGTACAGGGCAAGTTTTTGAAAGGTTTACAATATTCTACTGTTCTGAGCATTGGTCCAGGTGATGGTTAAACAAGTGTTTTTTTGAGACAATTCAACGGCTATATATTGGAATACTGTCTGCTTTTTTATATTTATGTATATATTTTTCATGACAAAGAGATCATAAAACAAATAGTGTACAGGTAGTGAATTACTGCAATTATCGTCAGAAAGATTCATCCAAAATCCTTGGTAAACCTCCTTGGGTTGGGAAAAAGTTAAGAAAGAGGCAAATTTTGCAAAGTGCAGTTTCAGTGGTTATAAAAACACTGTGCTGCCAGGTGGCAGTGGCACACGCCTTTACTCCCAGCACTCGAGAGGCCTCCAGAGGCAGGTGGATCTCTGTGAGTTTGAGGCCAGCCAGGACAGGCACCAAAACTACAGAGAAACCCTGCCTTGAAAAACCTAAATTAAATAAATAAATAAATAAATAAATAAATAAATAAATAAATAAATAAATAAGCAAACAATACACAATGCTGTCAAAATCACACTTGGGTCCCTGCTCTTGGTGATGAAGAAAATTGCATTATCATTTCATTTTTAACAGACACTATTTTAAGCGCCACCACAGGGCTGGGCCTAGAATCGCACGTGACAGCTCACAGGGAATCCGTAAGGGGTTGCCTGTGCCTTTCCCTGCTCCAGGATCTTTATGCGTGCATCGAGTATGTCCACAAATGCTTGTTTTACTTTCTGCCTGTTTCTTAAGAGATTTGTTGGTGCATTCTGACAAGTATAGGTCAAGACTTGCCAATAGAAACACCACAGGACTCCATGTGTATATTTCCTGCTAAGTCAGAATGCCAGTTTGAGGCAACAGGAAGACAAGCCTTCCCACTTGAGGGTCATTTATAAGAATTTGCCCGAGCAAGACAACTGTATTAAGATAAGAACACGGTAAATCTGGCCACCGCAAAACAGCATAATTCTTTTTTTTTTCCTCTCCCTGATTTAGATGCTTCTAGTGAGATGGATGTTCATGCTGGGCTTTCCTAGATTAAAGAATTATTGAGTATTTCAACTGTTCTGTGTATGACTTGGATAGAGACCCCCTTGTCAAAGCCAGGTCCTCAGTGACCCACGATGCCCTCCAACATTCATTTGGAATATGTAAGGAAAACCTCTTGTACTGAGCAGCCAGGGGAGGGAAGAATTAACTGCTACACACCAAGGCTCTATTCCGTCAACTGTCAGCTCCACTGGGGAGCCCTGAGTCTTCCAAGGCTGCAAACTGAAAAGCTGGCCCGCGGGCTGCGGGTTCGCTTTGTTTCCCAGACAGCTGCTAATCGGGCCGACAATGCTGCAACATTTAGCTTCCTGACATCCAGAGCATCTAGACTGGTCCTCAATTAAACATGTTTTAATCACCAAACCTCTAAACGCCAACATGATAGATGTACTCAGTAAATCTTCGCTCCTGCCTGCTGCTTCCCACACTCAAATTTCCACATTTATGCACGGAGAAACTTGAAAGCCTGCTCCAAAAACTGACCGATAGAGTCCTCTGTTCATGCACGTCTATCAGCTACTCTCCATTTCTTCCTTCTATAAAGCCTTTCCATAGAGGTAAGGCGTTGAACATTCGCCAACACCTTCAGTGTCAGTAAATAGATCAACCACGTTGTCATTTGGATTTTTTTTTGAAGTGTGATAATTAATTCAGGGAGAGTTGTGGCTTTGCCATTTGCTATAGGGATATTTGAATCATCTGTGAAGGAGGAGGAGGAGGAGGAGGAGGAGGAGGAGGAGGAGGAGGAGGAGGAGGAGGAGGAGGAGGAGGAGGAGGAGGAAGCCAGTATATAAACCCAGAAAATCTCCAGGGTCGGTCTTACTGATATTAATAGTCTCAGGCCAATGCCCGAGTGAAAGTAAGTAATGATGTCTTATTCTTCTGGATTCAAGTACTTGTAACAAGAGAATCTGTGTTGGCTAAGTCTCCTGTAATTTCATTCTTTGATATTCTATTTTGTTCTATTGATTTTTGTTTGTTTGTTTGTTTGTTTGAGAAAAGGTCTTATGTAGCTCAGGCTGGCCTCACGCTTGCTCTGAAAGAGACAACCTTGAAGCCCTGATTTTCCTCCTTCTACCCCCGTGGTGCTGGGATTGCAGTTGTGTACACCACCGCACCCAGACCATGCTTTGAAATTTACTGATAAAGGGCTGATAAAGGGGTCGCATGTGACTTTTCATATTGGCGTTCATTTTACCGAGACATGAACATAACCTTATATTTTCTATCAAGTATCATTTGTAGCTATTGTTATAAACAACCCTAAATAAAGTACCAATTTTCATAAATGGTATGCAACCCTAGAGGAAAATTGAAAAGAAAAGCTCAAAGACAAGAGGCATCAGTCATTCTGAGTTATTGGAAAATTTGATTCTTATTTCCTATCTCTTGGTCTAATGGGGCCCATGAGAGACATATGCAATGTTTACAAGGTATTGGGGGGGTGCCTGCTCAGTGATTTGACTTTCTTGACTTTCAAGGGAGACTGAATGTGTCACGAACTACTTCATTATATCTGTCTCAGAGATGGGCCACTGTCTTCCAAGTTGAAACACTAAGAAGTCAGTTAGTGTCAGTTATGATGTGAGCACCTGTCCACAAAGACCTGGACTGAGACCAATCCCATTAACATAGTCACTCATGGCTGCCAAATGGCCACACTTTGGATCACTTAGGATGTCGTCCACATTCAGAAAGGTGACCCAAAGGCAGCAAGGTCCAGAGCCCCATTAGTCATCTTCGAGGCCATCCAATTCCCCATCCCATATATATGATGTATGTATCTGGAAGGCAGAACCTGCTTTCTAATGGTCATCTTAAGAGATCAAAAAAGCTACTCACAAAAGTCAGGGTTACTCTGAACTGAGAATGAGTCCCTTTACCCAAACCTTTAAACTCTATTTTTTTTGTTAAACACATCTCTCTCTCTCTCTCTCTCTCTCATTGCATTTGAAGTACATTGTCTGAAGACAGAAAATTCAGACAGCACTCTTTGGAAAAGAATTAAAGTACAACACTAAATTGTAGGACAAAGAATATTACAGGGCCCTACTGTCTCAGGAAAGATGCTGGTGAATCTTTCCTTGGCAAATCGAAGTGTTTTCTCTATGTGGAAGCTTTCCAAGCCCAAATGTCACTTGGCTTACAGAAGCATGGGGCGGAAAAAATGATGACTCTGGATAATAACGTGGAAATGAAGGACAAAGAAAGTGACGGAATGGGTGAACAGGAGGTCTGAGGGTTTCTCTGGGTAACAGCCCTGGCTGTCCTGGAACTCACTCTATAGACCAGACTGACCTTGAACTCACAGAGATCTGCCTGCCTCTGCCTCCCAAGTGCTGGGGTTAAAGGCATACGCCATGGCCCGGAAAGAAGTCAAATCTTAGTCCCTCTCTTTGATTCCACAGTATGGAAGTCTAGGGAAGTTCTAAACACAAAGGATTGAATATTTATGGGGCAAAAGCTGTGACACAGACATCCACTTTCCACGCCGTTGTCTCTCCTGCTGTGGTAGACAGGGCAGAATGGAGCCACCAGTGGGTGGAGAAAGAGACAGGGACCTTTGCATTAGATTATAAACAGCTCCTTTTGAAAACGGTTGCTCTGTATGGTCACCATATGCTACGCTCTCCAAAAACCACAGCCGTGAAATGGTCTTCCAGCCATCCTCACATCTGAAACTTTATCTTTTGGACAATTCTCTTAAAAGGCTATATTACAGGTTAGCAACAGAAGAGTCATTTATGAGAAGGGATTTTAAGCTTGGGAATTGGCAACCACAATTTTTTTTTTTTTAATATTTGGGGTATCAGCCAGAAACAGAATTATGTGTGCCAGATAGTTTAAACTCCTACATGCAGTATAAGCTCTGAGCGGAAACAACAGAGCCATTAAAATTTAAAATGTTATTAAGGCCAATAGATGTCTTCAACTAGATCTGTGCTTAAGAATTCAAGATGACTTTTGTAGTCATAAAATATAACAAAGGATGCATTAGGAAAGCCATAACGGTTTGGGATTTTTTTTTTAAAAATGGGTGTGTGTGTGTCACAACACCGCTCAAGAACCTCTCTTTAAATACAATTTCCTGAAGTGTGAAATTTCCTAGATCCAGCTGGAAGGACCTCATTAGAACAAGATCTCACCTAGAAATATTCCCCCAGCACTGTCACTAAGAAACACATAAAGCCCAGCTCCAGTGTGCTGGGGTAAGTTATTATACATGGCTTCTGAGATAGGGGAGGAAGAGAAAAATGCACTGTGCAAAGAGAAGCTCTAGCTCAAATACGCTTTGAGAAATGAGCACTTATATTTCAAGGACTTCTCCAAATAATAGCCTGTTTTTGCATTCTGTGAAGACTTCTAATTGCATTGTCTTAGGCTCTCTCTTAGGTGACTTCTCTGTGGTGGAGTAAGTTTCAAATGGAAGTTGTAAACACCATTTATGGCTTTAAAATTCTCTGTCCATGCTTTTTTTCCCCTCATGAGAGGACATCCTTCTCCTAACATCCATTGTCCAGGGTTCTGTGGTTGGTGAAAAATGAATCAACAGAGACCCACCACATTCTATAGTGCTAACTAACCCTCCATTTTAAGTGAAAAGAAATGAGTTAGTGGAGTGCCCCAAATCCAGAATTGGAAGAATACTTTCTAGGACGTTCCCTCAAGCCTTGCTCTTGGCTTGAGGATCCTAGGAACCCTATAGGCTCAGGATAGGTTCACTGGGCTCCAACACAATCAAGGCCTCCATTCTACACTCGCAACATCTGGGATCCCCAGTAATTTTCAGAGCTAAAAATAGTCCTAGGCTACCTTAGTGGGGGAAGCTAATGCAAGCCTTCTGCTACTAGCACCTTTGAGAGCCTGGCTTCTTTCTATGGCCTTAGCTAAGGGTACATGGATGAAGCTGTGTTTCCATCTACTTCACCTTATTACGACCCAAATACACACTTAATCACCCTCCCACCAAAAGAGTTGATTCCACAGACGGCAGATTTACTGCCTTGCACCGCCTTATCCAGACAAACACGAACCCTCTGGGGAGCCATAGTGAGCTGTCCCTTTTCCACGTGTGTTCTAATGGATGGATCTTACCCAAGTGTGCTACATCCTGGGAACCTGCCGGTGGCAGGTCCTTATTTAGCTCTCATTGAGAGACTGAAGCTGCCTCCCAAATGTGGATGCATATGCCACAGACCAAAGGTTCCTGTGAGATCTTCTTAAAAACATCCATTCTGCAACTTTCACCCAAAAAGGTGCTTTTGAAAGTGCGCCTCAGACTCCGAGGAATTTGTCCATCTATGGTATCGTTTGGGAACTGCAGAATAAAACCAGTTGGTACACTCTTCCTTGCCTTTCTGAGTCAAGTCTGCCAACTTGAGAAAGGGAGCAAAACAGCACAAATGTGTCAAGGCACTGGAACTTTCTCCATAATACATTTTATAGAGGCTATATTTCAGTAAGTGGCCCCCTACGTTTTATTATAACAAAACACAAAAGATGGCTCAGTAGAGACTCCGGTGTGTAAGGCTTAGCGATGAACCCATCAGGTAAAGGATCTTTAAGTTTAAGTGGTTTGCCTGCTCTCTGTCTATACAGTCACTAACACTGACCCTCCTATTGTAATGGGTTTGGCACAAATGAAGATGTTCCTCTGTGCTTAAGTTTATCTCACTAGTCCACTATTTTAAAAGAAATGGGACCCCCCACCCCCATCCCACACAAACACAAGGACTCTCCTGCTGGGAGTAGAAAAGGTGACAGCCAGAGACTTCACACAGGTCTAACAACTTGTCAGACCACCTTATAGGATGGGACTGAAGGCCAGACAAAGAAGGATCCCTGGTAGGTGGGACCACACCTTTACTGCACTTGCTCAGATGTGGATATTGACCCCTACTGAAACTTTCATCTTGCTTCAAGACCTTGAGGACAGACTAGGGAGTTTGCTGGAACTCTTTTTCCCTCCTCCCAAAGAGGCCACATTGAATACATTTCCTTTTCCTACTTAGCAGTATTGATTTGGCTCTTTCAGTTGGTTTATTGAGCATGGATAGCCAGACCTGGCTTGGGACATTCACGGGTTTTGTCCTTAAAGTTCGAAAACAATACACTGAAGCAGAGCGTCACTGATATTTCTCAATGAAAACCACCTTATTCATGAGCACAAATGTGTGGCCCTATCTTTCTTTTGTCACTATTGTACATCTGAGAATGATCACTGTACTTGGGCACAAGTCAAGAAGGAGAGAGAAGGTTCATGTGTTGAGGGCATTGGAGCCAGGTAGGCACCATGGAAAGGCTAATTAGATTTTTTTAATGTTCCAACACTAAGGCTTGCTTCTCTGAACAAATTACAAACCTAAGACAGTACTTTCAGATCTACTTGAGACCATATACAATATTTTCCTGAATAGCCATACCATGACTCATCTTGGGAAGACATGGGTAAGGATTCCAATGAATCCCTGCAGACATTAGATCTCAAAACAGGATTAGTCCTGACTATTTAGAGATATCAGCAGGGGGTTAATGGAAGCTTTGATAAAGTTTCTCTGCATCTTTTCATTGATGTTCAATTGCAGACGGGACTCTGGAGTCTCCTTTGGCTACTCCAAGGAGATAGTGATTAATTGTGCTGGTTGGAAGGACACCTAGAGAGAGTAGAAGCCAACCTAAAAACCCATGTGAGCCCTGCCCTCTTCAATCTATCTCAGGCAGGCATTTATTTTTCGGATCTCTTGATGGCTTCTCCAGAGTGTACAGGTTGGCAGTGGAGCTCCATGTAACAAGCACAACACTGAGAAATGAGAAAGCAGAATTAGCCTGCCAAGAGCATGCAAGGGGGTGGATTTCCCATCTCAAAGATGAACACGTGTGTATATTTATGTAGGAAAGCAAATGGAGTTAAGAAAAACAGTGTTCTCTGGCTTGGCTGCATAAATAAAAAGCAACGTCCATTTTCTGAGAATGAAATATTTACCTCTCTAAACAATGAGAACTTTCACTCATACACAATAATTACCACTGGCGCTGTAGATAGTACCATTTGTCTATGCTGCTCAATCAACCTTGAAGTTAGATAATTTAGTAGATTCCTTTGGAAGGCTTTTCATTTTTTGTCCTCATCAGACCTCATAGTACCAACCATGAATATAAATCCAGAAATCCTGGCTCCCTCCCCCTCCCCACTGCAAAAAAAAGCTATATTTTATAGAATTGCTCATGTACTTGATTTTAAAATTATAATAATGAACGAATATGTAGACTTATTAATTACAGTGGAGACAACAATATTCTATGGAAATAAAACTGTTTTTTGGTATTAAGTTTAAATCAAGAGACTTTTTTTCTTTAAAAAAAAATTGCACTGCGTGTTTTTCAAATACACATTTCATAAGGACCAGGAGCCTGTGGCTGGAGCAGAACTGTTAATGAGAAAACCACAGCCTGGCTTCTCTGAAGCCTGTTGTGTGCTTGGTCAAGCTTATAATTATCCAAGCAAGCAAAGGTCTCTCACTAGCCACCACTTCTGCACTCCTAACATTACACACCAACAACAAAGGATGCGCGGACAACATATCGGCGCAGTCTCAGTGGGATTTCTTTACGATCCGAGTTCCTTGGGAGAGCTCACTAGTTCTGTTGCTTGTTTTCCCCTCACATTTTGTCGGGGTAAGGAAAAATAACTTGATTTCCTGGAGATCAAAGCAAACAGGAAATCATCTCAGTGAGAGGATAACATGAACAATCAGAGCATGTGATTATCGAAGACGCCAAGTGGTCAATGATGCAGACCTTCAAGAGAACCAGGAGCTCTCAGAATGGCTCCGGGAGGAGAGGCTGATGACTGGAGTTCAATGCCTGGAACTCATATAAAGATGGAAGGAAAACACTGACTCCACAAAGTTGTCCTTTGTCCATGGCATATGTGCGCCCCCCCCACGCATGCACACACCTAATAAAATAAAATTTAAAAAAATTAAGTAATTTTAAAAGCTGAAGAGAACCTGTGCACATCAACCTTGCGAGAGAAGCACGTTTCCACACATTTCAAGGTTGAGTATCAGGGAGGAAAGATTCGTAGTAGAAAGAAGCAAATCATGTTTGAAATCGTAATTGCTTTGGTTAATTTTTTTTTTTTCAACACAATCAAAACATCTTACAAATAACGCGCCTTGCCAAATGCAAACTGTTTCATATGGATTAACCGGAGTGCTAAGCCGCCACATCCTTCCCCTGAAGCACAGTTTCCCACAAGTGGCATGGCCATTTCAACATCTTAACCTCCGTTCTGACTACACCCCTTGCTTGATTTAGTATGCCGGAGCAGAGACCAGCTTATAAAATAAATGCAAAGCCAGAGAGTTAATTGTGTTTTCGCTGCCGGTCATTCGCTCTGCTACAGCTACCCAGCCATGCTTCCGCAGCCGGAAAGCCCTCCCACACAACATGTGAACAAATGACTGGCCTTGTGTTCCAATAAAACTTTATCCGTAGATGCCAAAATCTAAATTCCACATGCCCATATGCCAACGAACTATTAGTCATCCTTTGATTGCCTTTAACTCTTCGGAAATACGAAAGCCACTCGTTAGGGGTTGTTTGAGGATAGGGGCGGTAGGATACTGAAAACAGCTAACATTTGTGCGTTTCTAATACTAGTAATTTGTTTTTTTTTTTTCTCCTTTTGCAAGCTTAAAGAAAAGCCTTGGTCCTGAGTCCATGCCATTTGAGCGTTGTATTCCACCAAAATTCTTAAAAGCAATGGGAATTTGCTTTCCGCTTGTCCTTCGATTTCACATCCAGTATGGCCTCTACCTCTCACACCTAAGCACTGGCCAGATTACTATGGAGCTATGACCTTGCCTTTCAACACCTTTCATGGCAAACCAAATTCTCTCTCTCTCTCTCTCTCTCTCTCTCTCTCTCTCTCTCTCTCTCTCTCTCTCTCTCTCTCTCTCTCTCGCCTTGAGCATATTAATGCAGTGGTCTCCTTGTCTGACAATCGTATTCTCTTTAACCTTGTCAGAATATGTATGACACAGGCAAACTAAGAACCTTCTTCATATGGGGTCCCAAACTCTGTTTTTTGTTTTTTAATTTTATTTGGAGTCCCACTCCCACCCCTTAATCACACAAAACCTATCTCAGCTTCAGACCCCCAGAAAACCCGGCTCCTTTATGCCCATGGCCCATCACCTCACTCAATTGCCCCGAGATTCTTCTCCTTCTCCCTGAAGCTTCCTTCTGCTGTCTAGAAGACAGGTAGCAATTATACCCAGTGGGGATGAGAATTCCCACTGTTCGCCATTATCCCACTCAAATAACATAATGTGTCTAATTAAAAGATGGCAGCGAAGGAGAGAATGGGAACTTACCAGTTGAGTAATAACAGACAGTGTGCCTCTTGTACTTAATTATTTTCTTTTCTCTTCTCATTATTTTGAGTTTATTGAATGTATTACTGCTAGACAGAGTTAACCCATTTGTTTTTACTGTAAATAAGTCAGGTCAACAAACATGTTGAGTAACTTCTACTGCACTTGGTACAATGGTGTGATAACAAAGTGTCACGCCACTTTATTGGTGGCGTGGCTTTCTTCTTGCAGTTTCCTTAACTGGGCAAGCCTACAGAACAATGCCAATCTAACAAGCACTACCGGTTTATGTGACCGCAAAGCAACTGGGAAACATCTTCAGAGAGGCACCTGAAGGCTCCAACATGAACTGCATGAGAACAGCAATGACTAACTTACACTCTCAGCCTACAGGAGTTCAACCAAGGCAACAGGGAGCCTGGTTCACGCACTGCTCCACCCATCAGGTAAATGCCACTTGGCTATGGAACCCTTAGGAGACGGGCATTACTGTAAAGTCACACCTGTGTGGCAAAATTATGACGACAATTATACTGAGACTCTTTAGAATTGCTTTCCACCTCGGGATCACTCTTAACATCCGCTGCTGAATGTTATCCTCGAGAGTCCAGACCTATCAACTCCAGAGTCATGACTGGACATTCAAATGCATAGGATCCCACAGAAAGGGGAAATGTTTGTTGACCTAACTTTTATTACAGTAAAAACAAATGGGTTAACTCTGTCTACTCGTGATACATCCAATCGTAATAGTAACTCTGTCGAGTAGTAATACATCGGGCAGGTTTCCATAATCTATAAAATATCTGAATGTTTCTGGCCTCAGTTATAGATAGATGTTTGTCACTGTAACAATACTGCTGCCAGAAAGCGGGGGGTGGGGGTGGGGGTGAGGGGTGGGCAGATCATTCCCACCCTGTTCCAAGCCAATGAAAACCCAAAACGTACACCGGGGCTGGTGAGAAGGCACAGCAGGAAAATGGTTACCAGGCATTTGTCTCATGCTGGACGGACGATCTCCACACACGTGCCCTCATGTGCACACCCATCCACACTCTCTCATACATAAACAAACAAACCACTCTTTAAAAAATGGCTACCACTGCCAGGGGCTGCAGTTCAGGGTCAGTAGAGAAAACTACTCAGAGGTTACCAATGATTGAGGACAAACAAGCACCATCCCCTCTCGGTATGATCTGGTCCCAGAGCCAACCAACCAGCCCGAGGAGGCCAGCGAAAGCAGAGTAAAGATGACTCAACGGTATTAATGCTGGCTGCTCCCACAACATTTTAAGGAAAACTATTAACAATTCCGTTCCTTAGCCAGAAAAACCTTGTTTCGTTTACACAGCATTTCTCTCTCCTAGGAACACGCCCTGTATTCACTTTGCCTGAGATGGTCCACTGAAGTCCACGTAAACTGAAAGACAGCCTCCAGGAAAACAAATCACACGGCCGTTTGCATAAACACCAAGACATTTTTTGAAACAAAAGGCTACAGGAAGACGAGTCTCTCGAGCCTCAGTTTACTCCTTTCGCCTGTCATGAAGAACAGGAAGTCTGGGAGGAGCTTCCCCCCCTCAGGCTTTATTTAATGAGGTGACACTTTAGGTAGATTTCTCCCCCCTGCCGACCCCGGTCTCCTCCATCACTCCTGAGATGGGGGTTGGAGTAGTGATATCTCCTTCAGCATTTGGTGAGACTAGGTACTCCAGAGTAGTACTGCATGGTACACATCACATACGGAACGCCCACCCTTCAGCTTCAGTACAGGCTTCCTTCCTAGGACCCTTGCCATCAGCCTACTGGGTAATGACCTCGTCACTCCATTAAGCCCTTTTGATCAGTTACAAAGCTGGCATCCATCAATCAACTTATCAATAATCAAGTGCCAGATACCCTGATTTCCTTTGTCCTTTGTGCCAATTGTTTTTGAACCCAGGGAGGGGAGAGGAAAGGGCTGTTGCTCTATCTGGGTTCAAATGGTTCAAAGGGTTCACACATTCTTGTGAGAGCACAGCCTGTTCACACCGCCTTCCATCAAAGCCCCTCTAAATCCACACCTCACACCCCTTTTTCTCACAATGGGAATAGGCAACACTGAATCCACAAATGCTATCCATTCTATTGATTTCCTAATAATCTTAAGGAAAGGCCATTGTGTACACTAAGATTTTTGTCCTTGTTATCTAATAGTGGGTTTGGTTTTGTTTTTTAAAAACATGTTACTCGTGAGAGGAAAAAACAAAACAAAACAACAACAACAGAAAAACATGAAACACAACAAAGGTAGAGAGCAATTGGGAGGCCTCTGCGTACTAAATGCTAACATCCATTAATTCTATGAATTCCTTATAGAGTAAGCCATCATTGCCTATAAAGGGCCTTAAGGAATCTAATTTAATGGAATGATGGAACCAAATGCAATTAGAATATAATTGTGCATATGTAAATATGCTTAGGGGAGCTTTGATAGAGCTGATGACTGCTACATTCACCCAGGAATTTGGCCTACATTATTAATTCTCACTATTATGAAGAAAGGGTTTGTTAAGCAAAGACAAACTACCCAATGAGTTTGAATCAGTCAGCTTCCAAGTGTGGCAAGACATGGAGGCAGCCTATACACACATGTAATTCTCCACTGAGCAAAACCACTTTCTGGTCCACCTCATAGGAGGTCTCCTTATTGAAAGATTTATTTTTAATTTTGAACAGCTTCCCAGCATCCACCTCCATGAAAATTAAAATAAAGAGATGAAATTTTGTTCTATTAAGCCAACCTCCCTGCAGGATGGCTCAACCTGACAGGGAAAAGACATCTCATTGTTCCAGAGGAATTACCTGTCCACTTCTCTGCTAGGTCTAAAATAATTGCAACAACATTTTTCATAAAAGTTTTGACTCTTTCCCGCATTTCTAATAAAGTTTTTGCACATGTTGCTCGTGTGGAAGATTTTCAGCATGCCTTCTCCGTGCTCGTTGGACCTTTCGGCATAGCAGGAGCTGACATAATCTTTTGGCTGGAGCCCTTAAGTGTATGAAGAATCATGGAAGTCCCTTCCTAAACCCTGTGGAGATGGAGACTATCTCCCGAGGGCTGCCCTCTGCTGTCAGAGAATGACTTCAAACTTGACCCTGCAGAGATGGGGCCTCCAAAGGTCCAGTCCTAGTTTTAAATTGGGTAAGAACACAATGCTCTTATTTGTGTGAGGATAATTGAAGGGGTGTGATAAAAGAGAGAGGGCTGAGGGTGTAGCTCAGTGGAAGAGTGGTCGTCTAGTATGCACAGAGGCCTGGGTTCACTCCCAGGCACTGTGGGTGAAATGAGGATCTGTATTTAAGGACTGAATTTAAGGACTGACTGGTCATAACCACATTCATCTAAGTGTGGAGACTGCTTTGCACATGCTGGCTGCTTGTTATACAGAGGTACCAATGATGGTCCAAGGGGCTGTGTGTGATATGGTCACTTGTATGCACTCACACACACACACACACACACACACACACACACACACACACACACACACACACACATACACACTCACCAACAACACAACAAACATTACTTGCGATTACTCTTATGATACTTCTAAAAACTCTTGGCATCATTCTAGACTTTTTAGAAAAATGAAACAACATCAAACAGTGCTGATGCTCTAAAAATACAAAATTAAAAGGCAAAATCCCAGGCGCTGGGGTCGTAGCTCAGTCAGTAAATTGCATGCCTAGAAAAAACATCCAAGCTTGGTGGCAGAGTCTTATAACTGTGGAGATGAGTAGATCCTTTGCGCTCACTGCACAACCTGCAGAACTTACTTGGCCAGTTTCAGGCCCATGAGACACCCTGCCTTACCACTACTACTACCACTACCACTACCACTACCACTACCACTACTACTACTACTACTACTACTAATAATAATAATAATAATAATAAATCAAGTAAACAAGATTGTACCTGAAGGTGACAAAGTCATCCTCTAATCTCTACCATACATATGTACACACATAAATGTACAACCACAGACATACACACATCTGCACACATTGAACATACACATAAAAGAGATAAAAGCCTGCCCAGTTCACATTCATGATTCATAACTATAAGTAAAGAGACTGACTATTCATACATGAGCATCTTAAGATTTTTCATGGCAGCCCTTGTTCAAAAATCTTTCCCAATACTTTTTTAAAAATATATATATATGCTAGGAAATTCAGAGTAAAATGGAAAAAAAAAATGGCTTTGAGTTAAGTCTTTGGCAGACTTTCATTACCAGATCAACTAATACGCGTATTTCACCTAACTATGGAGGCTACCCCCTGAAACATTGAGAAGTTAATTAAATAAGAGACAGCAGGATTGAGAGCTTCTAACAACCCTTTCCTGGTCATGCTTGCTATCATAAGACTCTCACAAAACCAGCCACTTTCCTCCGCCTTCTCCTGAATTCTTCAAAATAACAGGGAACCTGACCAGGGAGGTAGCTCACCAGGTAAAACTGCCTGCCAGAAAAGCCCGAACGAAATCCAATCCCTGGTTTCCAAGGCAGAAGGAGAGCCCCATTCCTGTAGTTGTTGTTCTCTTCAGGAATTAGAGGTGGACACCAGCTCTTCTGACCTCTTAGTACCTTTGTGCTCATAGGCTCTGTGTCTGTATTTCTGTCTACACACATACACTCACACATAACCAATTCAATCATAAAAGACAAAGAAAAGTAAATCAAGTCTGAAACGCACCCAAGTGCCTCAGTTTGCTAATGTGTCGTCGTCTGTCAATCAAACTTATTCTTCATTTTATTCCTGCTGCCCGACACAAGGCATGGTATGCAGCTGCTGTCTGAAGCAATACAATAGTTGCTAAACTAATAACTGTCCTCCTCCAAATCTTTTGTATTCTAACACAGCTTATAGGTTTATAATAGGTTTTGCTTTGATTTCAGAACAGTAATACAACTCGTGATTATCAGCACCCATGACTTAACAATAGGAATTATTTATTCCTACCTGCTTGGTTGGTTGTCACGGTGACAGACACTGACTGGTCCGGACTAGGGTTATATTTAGACACTCCATTCACTGCCCAGATCTCAAACGTGTAATTGGTGTGTGCTAGGAGGTCGGTGATGGAGACTCGGGTCGTCTTGAGGCCGTTCTGCTGTGGCGTGTAGTGAACTCCACTTCCACAGGGCCGGCACTTGCTGGGGTCACCGGCTCCACATTTCTTGCAGACCACATTGTAAGAAATGTCCTGACGGCCACCTGTGTTCTGAGGACTGCTCCATTCCAAGTTCACCGATGTCTCATTGACATTTGAAATCAAGTTGAGGGGAGCAGATGGTGGGCCTGGGGGAAAGAGAAAACAGATCATCACACCAGGAACTGAGATCCCGTTGGACTCCTTCGGGGGTTTCTATGACTCTCTTCAGCTCTAGGAGAGAAGGAAGGCCCACTTGGCAGAGCGAGCAAAAGGCAAAGAAAGCTAACAAAAAGAATCCTTCAAAAGAACAATATGATAGAGGCTGTGGTCTCATTCTACCTCCAGCGCAAATAAACATGCCACTTCAAGACACGAAACCACTCCACAGCGAGCGAGCGGGCTCGAAGCCCGGGCCTGCTCTCAGTTGGCAGGGAAGCAGCATATGTTATCTGGTCTCCATCTTACCTTCTGAAAGTCGGCTCTACAAATGAGATTCCAGTTCCCAGGGCTGTGGGGGACTGGAAAATGAATACTTAAGAGACGACGGCTTTTGAAGACATGTTCTGATTGCTCAGTGGGACGCATTACCAATAGCAAATTAAATGATCAGAGCGATATAGATAGGAGTCTGTGGCCGCAGATTTAAGTGAAAGTTAAACCACTTGGTATGTTGTTATTAGCAGGAACTGGTTTAACATGATTGCCACGATGTGAAAGATACACACAGCTGCAGAGAGATCTCAGAGCTAGGCCCGGGCTGTCTATGACGACCACAGACCTGCTTCTCCCTCTTCCATAGATAAGGGCTATCCAAAACCACATTTCGTTCCCGCTGACACCAAAACGCTCCTGAAATGGGAGCGCTGATGGTGACTGTACATCATCGATGATTGGTGATCCAAAGCATCATGGGTAGTTGAGAAACAATAGAAGCTATGACCACCAACCCTTTAGCCCCCAAGAGGCTATGTCCTAGGTGCTGTCAGGTAGAAGATGGAGGAAGTTGAGAGCTGAAGGAGGAGCTTTCTTGGTCTAACTCAGTTTCAAATGTTTAAAAGAAGTCTTTACCATAAAATAACCAAACTAAAGCAGGCAAACAAACAAAAAAATGAAATAACAACAACAAAAAAGACAAAGAGCCAAACTGAGTTTTCACAAAACACCCATTCTTTCTACATACACGTGTGTACATATGCACATATTCACGTGTATGTACACACACACATACACATGTTTTGGGGGATGACTGCTTTGAAGGTAATAATACACTTGTCTCGGGAAGGGAAGTTAACTGGAGGCCTGTATGGAATTGACGCTTTTCCTCATTAGCTACCATGGAACACTGAGTCTGGTCCAAAGAGGTGATGGAGACAGAAGTGAGGCAGGCCACCTGTGGACATATAGTCACATTCAATATTTGTCACTTGACTTGCGGTGATGAACGGGGCCGATGGATTTGGTGGAAACGTTCTGCGTGGGAAATCTCCCCTCCTTCTCTCTCATCCAACTTAATTGAAGATGTTACTTTAAAAAGGTAAGCAGCTTCTCATTGTAACCCCCTGAGACTAATTATCCACAGCCTTCCTTAACTGTAAGATCTACCCCTCAGCCTCCAAATCTTAAGGGTGTGGGGGGGGGAACCTTACCAAAACTATTGTAAATTTTGTGTTAAAGCTAAGCCGACTTCAGAAACCCCCCCAGAAACAGAATTATAAATTGCCTCTTATTTAGATTTCAAGACTCAATGTATGGTCTTGAACACAGCAGATAGGATAGAGTGAGGATGAGCAAATGGCTTCAGAATATGTGGATGGAGTTACTGAAAATATCAGACTCCGAGAGCCAAGTATGGTGTTAAGTATTAAATGTTAAAGACGAGGGAGCTGCGATGTAGAGAGAAAACAGATAATAGTACAAATCTACACAATGTAATTCATAACAGAATTTTACGGAACTCTCAAAGGACTGTGTCCTAGAGTCAGGGGTTATTTCTGCTCCACCAGGCAGGAGCGCTGCTTTCAGTTGGAGTGGGCACTTTCCACTCTTCAAAGTCTGTGACTTGTGATGGCCACCGCGGTGAAAGCCATCGCCGGTCTGCAGCTGAAGCTGGCCGTAGTCTGGTTTATAAAATGGGTCAGCCACCGGTTTTTACTTTCCTGTGACTTCCAGGGCGAAGCAAGAGTGACTCTGAAATCCATTAACCTCCTTGCCAAGGCTCGCCGGTCCACTTTCACATGGGAAAATGTGACACAATGAACCGACTACCGCAGAGGCAAGAAGTCAGTAATTAGTATGTAGGACGGGGCACGGCGGTGTCTAAACAGAGAAGAAATGGAGCAGAAAACTAAATGGTCACAGGACCCGGAGATGTAACACTGCCATGTGGAAAGCAATACAAAGATGCAGCAGGATTTCATGGGGTGGGGGTCGGGGGGAGGGATGATGTGAAAACAAGCTATGGTCTCAATCAGTCGTCTTGGTTCTTAAAGGAGGCCTTGAGGTTCAAGCTCAATGCTGCCTCCAGGAATGGTTTGAAGAACAGCTCTGCCTGTGTGTCTTACAACATGATGAGAACACTGTAGCCATGTATGAATTGGACAATTATAGTCATATGATAAAGGGGGATAGGAAACATGGAAATCCCTGCCTAGTATAATTAACCAACTGGCCCATAAAGACGCAGAGACGCACACGTGCTTTCCAAGCTGAAATCATAATGGTGGCTGTGTTTCATCTGTGGGATTGTGGTTTCTTTTTATATCTCTTGCCAATTAAAAGACGACAAACATGGAATGAGTGTTCTCCTCATTTATAGTGAAGGGCCACTGCTTCTTCAGCACAGAAAAATTCTCTTCAAGTCAATGAAGGAAAAAAGACGGACCCAATGACAGCCAAAGCTAACCTAGGTCTCCAGCTGTACTTATCATTGCGGCAACTCTTTGCAGGGATATCTCATAAGAGAAAGCAGGCGTTCTGAGAAACATGAACGCTCAGCCAGTAAATAGGAAGCATACAAAAGAAAAACTGATCACGACCTATTTTCTCTCCCATTCAAGTTTTGTGTCTGAGCATCAGGTAGTAATGGTGAATGGCCCTCCTTCCTGGTCAGAGATAAGGTCATCTGCAAGTGAAGCCTTCAGTTCAAGTACAGTAGGGCTCTGTACCCACAGGGTCCACTTCCAGGGATCTAATCAACCGGGTGTAAATTCAAGAAAGAGTGTGTTCTCATGAACATAAACAGCCTACTAGTTGTTTGGTTTTTTTTCCCCCATTATTCCCGAAGAAATACAGCATGTATAACTACTCAGACAGCATGATATTATACATGTCCCCAAAGAGTAAAGGATTCAGGAAAATGGTGTTGTTCGTGCCATATTAGATATGGGTGGAGACCGTCCATGGATTTTGGTATCCCTGAGGGTCCTAGAGCCAACCCCAAATGCATGCAGAGTGAGGACTATATGACTTATCAGTCAAAGCTACAGCAGACTATGATCAAATTTTCTAGTCATTCTGCCTATACCACCCTCACTGAGCACACATTGACGGGTCACCGTGAGGAACAAAATGTCTTAACAGCTATCGATATTAGCCCGAACACAAGGCTGGCAGCGAGTATGGTACCACGCCTATTTCAGTTCCTTGTTTGTTTCTGTGGCCCAATTCGCTTGTGATGCTTGACAGTTTCTTGTTAACCAGACATCCGCTCCACATCTGTCCTCATCTATCACCTGTGTCTAAGTCATCCTCAAGGGAATCAATGTTCTCATTATTTCCCACTGTCTACCATTATTTCCTAATATCTAGTTCAGAGAAAGCGCAATAAATGTTTGATGAGTGGGTAGATGGATGGATAGTGAAGTCCTTGAATGTAACGTGTACCGTATGGGTGAAAACAGGCTTCCTGGAGTTAAAGCTGCACCAGTTTCTCCCATAAGGTTCACTAGTACTAACTCATTCCCATAGACTAACCAGACTGGAAAAGCTGGGAAAGGCTATGTGTCCGGTATCAGTGGTTACCAATGCTGGGGGCGCTGTAGAGTGCTTGTTTACTTAACAAATATCTATTGACTTCTCATTTCATCACCTGTTGGAGAGTAGAGAGGGAAAAAAAAAAACCACCTTGATTGATTTTAATGGATTTGTGATAGATTCCTAGATAGGAAGAGGTTTCATAAAGGAAACAGGCTAAAAGGCATCTAAATATGAAGTGTGTGTGTGTGCGTTGGATTTAGAGGGCAAGCATGCACCCTGCTCTGACCCGTTCCTGCAGACTCCGTGACTAACCACTGCACCTGGGAGTTTAAAGTGGGGCCTGTCAATTAAAGCTTTGTCAAGTCAGAACTGAAGGCTCCAATTTCTCTTCTGCTTTGTTCTCAGGTGATAATTCATCACGAAGCTAGCTAAAATCTCTCTGGAAGAAATGGATTCTAACATCTCCAAAGGAAGCCTCATATTTGCCTTTAATAGAATTTTAATAGAGCTCCCCTCCCCCATTTAATTTTATTTTTATCACCAAATTAAGCCGTTTTTAAATATGAAATAATCAAATGCTGAAATGCTGGTAAGGGAAGGCACCGCTCGGTTTCATTTTGAATCGCTCATTTTGAACTGCATTTGTAAATCTCCCCATGGCATTCACACATATGCTCGACATTCTCTGTCTCTGCACCCCAAGAATGGGGCTGGCGTGTGAAACTCCTTTAAAGTTTTCACATTTTGAATGCCCTTCTTGTTTTTAATATAATTTAGTGGCACAGATAATAACTATACTACCAGAAACAAAAGGCAAATGCAATAACCTTTAATTTATGAATAGAGCAGGGTCAGCATTCTTTCTTTGTAAGAACATTTTATTACATAGCCACGTTGTAAATATTTTAGTCTTTATGGGCCATATGCTCTTGGAAACAACCACTCAGCAGCCACAGCAAGTATCTCCACCATTGGGCATGGCTGTACCCAAGAAATCTTGGCAAAAGTAGACAGCAGCTGAAATTGGCCGTTGCCTGTCAATCATTCCTAGAGGGATTATCAGTGGTTTTCAACCTTCATAGTGCTCTGACCCTTTAATACAATTCCTCATGATGTGGTGACCCCCGACCACACTGAAAATTATTTTCGTTGCTACTTCATAACTGTAATTTTGCTACTGTTTTGAATCGAATGGTTAAGTATCTTGTCTGTGTTTTCCGATGGTCTTCCCCTGGGAAGGTGTTTGACCCCCAAAGGGGTTGTGACCCACATGTTGAGAACCGTTGGATGAGAAGATCCTTCTTCCCAGGAAGAGGCTCTCTGATGCTGTGGTCACATACTTCGTCTTCAGCTAGTGACCCGGGGAACCTAAGGGGTCAAGTCTTGCTAGACAAAGAGGGATGCTAGACCGAAGACTTAATGAGTCAGACCCTGCTTCCTGGCAGTTGCAACAATGTAACCAGCCACTCCGGTTCCTGCTGCAGCTCCCGAGATCCACCTCTGTAACTTGCTACCATGATGGACTTCCCTCCCCTTAACTGTGAGCCACATTAATGTCCTGCCCCCGACCTCCATAAATTGTCAGGTATTCTGCCATAGCATGGTAAATACAGGTATCCTCCTAATTCTATAGAACTATGGACATTAAGTGCAGCACAAGTCCATATAGGAGGCTCCGACGAGGAGGTCGGAAACAACCCTGATTTCTAAAATCTAAGTTACACCTCATGCCATTGTCTGAGGAAGGAATGAAATGCCTTTTACTTCCCACTGCTCTAACAAAGATGGGCAACGCACTCCACTGGGGACGTTAAATGAGCATCATTTCCTTCAGCGGCGTGAAATGCTTTCCACATCACCTAGCAGGTACCGGTGAAAGGTGTCACGGCGGGTAATTATTGTTTTCTTGTGGAATGTCAACTTATATTCGGTTGACAAGGGTTTGACGGAAAAGGCCCCGAAGAAATTAGAGGCCAAGTTATAGCAGATAGCAAGGGTTATCACAGCACATAAAATACCATGTTATATCACAAAAGGGATTGTCTTCCCCCTTCACTAAGCATGTATTCTCTCCTCTGGGGAAAGGCAGCACATACAATTGAGATGGCTCAGCCATTAAGAGTGGATATGGCTCAGGACGGTGGTGGCGCACGCCTTTAATCCCAGCACTCGGGAGGCAGAGCCAGGTGGATCTCTGTGAGTTCAAGGCCTGCCTGGGCTACCAAGTGAGTTCCAGGAAAGGTGCAAAGCTACACAGAAAAACCCTGTCTCGAAAAAAAAAAAAAAAAAAAAAGAAGAGTGAGTATTGCTCACCCCGAAGACCTGAGTTTGGTTTCCAGCACGCATGTCGGGTGGCGGCTCACAACTGCCTCTAACTCCAGTTCTCTTCTGGTCTCTGCTGGTACTACACTCCCATGCACATTTCCTGCACATGCACAAATAATGCACATGATGTAAACCCACTAGTTAACCATAAACCTGGGCATTAACGTGTGTCCACGGTGAGGTATAACCATCGTATGCTTTTATGCCATGGGAAGCTGAGGCCGCAGCACCAACAGCTGGTGCACTTCACCCAACCCCTGTGAACTGGAAACAGACTTAATTCGTAAAGGAAGAGATTAATACTTGAGCTATGATGGTTCCATTTGGATGTGGGTTTAACAGGCCTATGGACATATGGTGTAAAGTTCCAGGAACACCCGAAAATTCAATTTCTTGTGACAACGGGAATCAAAGTGCTAACAGACCCCGAGGCAGCCCATCACATAACCTTTTATTTCCTTCCTGTGAGAATATTAGTTTCCATTCTTATTTCTCGGTTTATGACTGTTTTTGAGTGTATTCACGTATGTGGACGGGCGTGCATGTTGGTGCACATGGAAGCCAGAGCATAGCCCCAGGAGCCTTTCCTCGCAGGCTGTCCACTTTGATTTTGAGATAAGATCCCTTGTTTTACTGGATTTAGACAAGTAGGTTATGTTGGCTGGCCAGTGAGCCTCAGGGCTGGGATTACAAGAGCATGCCGCCATATTGGATTAAAAACAAGCAAACAAAAGAAACAAAGCGGGGGGGGGGGGGGGGGGGCCGCGGCGCGCGCTTGGGGAATTGAACTGAGGTCCTCATGCCTACAGACAAGTATTTCACCTACTCAGCTTCCTCCATGGTTTATCATTTGTAGTCCCACGATACACTGCACAGTAGTGATATTTAACAACCTAACACCTAATTGCCGAGGGAGTAAGTGATGACTCCTTTATCTGAACAGTGCAACTGCCCTAACAGATACAACATTACCACAGCCTGTGTGTGTGTGTCACAAAAGCTGACAAATAAACAAGGAAGGAGGGAGGGAGGGAGAGAGGGAGGGAGGGAGGGAGGGAGGGAGGGAGGGAGGGAGGAAGGAAGGAAGGAAGGAAGG
Source organism: Peromyscus maniculatus bairdii (assembly GCF_049852395.1). Taxonomy (NCBI): domain Eukaryota; kingdom Metazoa; phylum Chordata; class Mammalia; order Rodentia; family Cricetidae; genus Peromyscus; species Peromyscus maniculatus. The sequence goes on along the minus strand of NC_134864.1, from coordinate 37,360,527 downwards.
AAGGAAGGAAGGAAGGAAGGAAGGAAGGAAGGAAGGAAGGAAAGGAGGGAGGGAGGGAAGGAAGGAAGAAAGAAGGAACAAAGGACAACTTCATATTAAAATATTAGAAAAAAAAAGTTCTAGTTTGTAACCAAGACAAGGAGTCAGTCAGTTGACAGGAAAAGTCACAGTACCAGGGCTCCTGTGGCACCATGGCATCCAGACCGATTACAGATTTTTAATACTTAACTGATTTTTAATCACCATTTTAAAATTCAATGCTTGAGCCATGAAATTAATTCTGGAAGTAGCAAGGAACATCCCAGGAGCCCGGGCAGAAAACGTAACTCTTAACATGATCAATTCCTTTAAGCGCAACTGTCACCCGATGAAACGCCAAGGCAACCAGTTACAAGACATTATCTTCCGAGGAAGAGGCACCTTGGGGCTCCGGTTCCATTTCATAAGGCTGCGCAGGCTGCGCGCGGAGCACGTGCAACTTTGGGGCTGTCAATAATTCTTCAGTGTCTTAGCTGGAAAAGCCCTTCCACCCTTCAGATAAGCTTTTGTTGTTAATCTCTCTCTGGTTGAAAGACAAGTTGTAAGGCAGAGTAAACAGTCGGGGGTGGACAGGTTCGGATTCCGACATGAAGCCCCTGCTTCCCCCCGTGACGGCTGTATACGTTGCCATCACTAATTGCTTTCTCTTGACCCTGACGGCTGGGTTAGTTTACATAAAGACGGCTGTCCGGGGATACCGCTTCTGAGATTTATGAACGGTGCAGAACCTTTTATCACAGCAGTTTATGTGTTTTAACAATACGAATGCCAAGGCAGAGCTGTCCACGATTTCAAAGCTGAACCACTTGGACACATCCATCACTTGTTGCTGTCCTGCAGAAGTCTTAGCTTCCCACAGAGGTCAACGCTGAGACTCTGCCAATGCATAGTCTTTCTCTTATTTCTATTGTATTCTTCTCCTCTCAGGAATATTAACCGAATATTCTGTTTCTTTACATGAGATGACCAGAGCAGAGCTGAAGTTCTTTATAGATGCTCAGTTACCCATGAGTGAGTACTTGGAAATAGACAGGACCAAGAAAAGTATGATGACATTTCATTCAGGAGTTAGCTGAGCATCAGGACAATCTGATCACCAAAAGTTACTGGGGAGATGGCTCAGCAGGCAGCATGCTTGCTGAGCAAGTGTGGGGACCTGAGTTCGGATCCTCAGCACCCACACAAAAGCCGGACGTGGTGATACGTGTCCATGGACGGCAGTGCTGGGGGGGAGGCGGAACAGTAGATCACCTGGGGGCTTGCTGGCCAACCAGCCTTGCTGAAATGCTGAGCTAGCCCAGGTCTGTGACACCTTGTGACAAAGAATAACATGGAAAGTCATAGAAGATACCCATGTTGACCTTTAGCGTCCACTCACATGCACACACACACTCATCCATATACATGTGCACATGTATGCATACATCACACTCACACAGACACAGACACACACAGACACACACACAGAAAGAATGAAAGGAAGGAAAAAGGGAAGGAGAGAGGTAGGCAGGGCGGCAGGCAAGCTAAGCAACTCAACCAAATTAACACAGCAACCTGGTTCCAGCTTTATCAGAAATTCAGACTCCAAAGCAAAATGACCCCCACCCCTCCCACCCTCCCCCAGCACCTCAAAGAGACAGAAAACAATGAAGTTTCACTATGAATTCCTTTCTGGAACAGATCAGCACGCTTCTAATTTTCTCAACTTGCCTACCCCCAGAGTTAATTTTCTCTAAGTCCACTGCCCTTCGGGATGATGGCTGGCTGGCATTACTTTTGTGGTAGTTAGTGCTCTAGGCTTCACTGCTCTGCCCTCTTTGTGTGGTTCCTACCTCTCCACCACAGGGTACTTAGGAGTTTCTGGTAAAGGCCGCTTCCCTGGTGGTAGATCACAGGAGGGGGCAAGGGGAGCCTGCTCTCTGTTCTCAGCTCATCTTGGCTGGGTCCTAGGTAGCAGGTGGAGCAGGAGCACAGACTTAGAGAAAAATCAAAATGCTGCTAGCAAGGAAGCTCCTCAGTTCTCACCCCAGGGGAGCTCGGAAAAATGTATAATTGACCCTGTTTCAAAGACGCATGCTGTGCATAACCACAGTATGGCTTCGGTGAGGAGTGTCAGGGATGCCATCCAGAAATGATGGGGCTTGCTTGCTTGATGGCAAGCCACTCTTAATTATTCATGGGGGTAGAAGAACTGTAATAACTTGGCTAAATAAATGGCAATGGCAGATTATCTGAGCCTTTTGCGAGAGCCAAGATTAATGTTCCTCACACCTATGCATGTCCTCCTGGAATAGGCAGCACATTGTTTATCCCTGTGCAATGGAAAAGTAGGTCAGAAAGGAAGGGGGCAATGTGATGGGAACTGATCTTGATGGAATAGCATGGCACTTTCACACTCTTCAAATAACCAGTCAGCACACAGTCAGCCAGAAGCCCATCTAGTACCTTGCATTCAGTCCTTGGGTGGAGGTCAGAGGTCAACCTCAGGAAGAGCTCCTCAAGGGGTATGCACCCTGTTTAGAAGGAAGGCCCAGGCATTGATGAGGCTAGGTTGGATGACCAGTGAAGAGCAGAGATACGCCTCTCTCATCTCTCCAAAGTGCATCCCAGGTCTTAAGGGTCCCCAGCGGCTACGCCCTAGGGGCATGTACTTTAAGGTGTGGGCAGGTGTAGCAGTTACCTGCTACCTCACTAGGGGGCGGTACTTCAAGGTCACAGCTGGACCGGCTACCCATTACACACTATGGATTTGATGTGCAATATGAAGACATTTCCTGGAAATCTTGGAATTCAAGAGTTGTCATACAAAAGGGATTGATTGTACAGATGACAAAAAAAAAAAAAAAAAAAAAAAAAAAAAGTTAAAGATCACCCACTGGACCTTCTGAAACTCCCATGAACATTTGGGGGATTTGGTGCTCACTCTTTTACCAAACTGGTCATGACCCATCTTCAGACAATTGTCGCCCCCCCCCCCCCCACTACTACAGTATTAGCTATTTTCAACACCTAAGTAAAAAGAAGTACATTTTTCGGATTTGGAGGTAGGGGGTGCAAGATGTAGTAAACTTGAAACTGAAGGATGCCTTTTATTCTATGGTTTAGACATCAAAACCTTACTATAGACATACCTCCCTAAATCCCTAAGCCAGACTGCTAAATATATTAATCTTTGGGGGGAGGGGAGGAATAATCAAACTCTGGGGGCACCTTCAAGAGCTTGTTTGACAATGGATAGAAGAGTCTCCAAATTAGAGTGCTTTGCAAAAAAAGGAAAAAGGAAAAAAAAAGTTTTCTTCTGACCTTGGAAGTGAGTAAGGACGACGGACCACGGTCTTTTAATTTGCATTCCGATTTTAACAACACAGTCACACAACACCAGTGGGACCGACGCTGGGTTTCCACTGAAGATTGCTCGTCATTTCATTATGGCTCATTATGTTGATAACTGCCAGCAAGCATTAGAAGTGAGCGCTTTGAGTAATAGAACTGAAATGGCGATTTGAAAACAATACACTTTCTAGAGGAAATAGTGCAGCGCTCAAAATTCAATTAGAAGAGGCCAGTATGAAGACAAAGTCAGCGTCATCCACCCATCTGCAGCCTGGAGCTTGGTCCTTTCGAATTCTTGATACCCTCAACCTTCAGAAAACTTTCTCAAATCAAGACCCTTCAGCCTAGGTCTAGGTAAATTTCTGCTCATCAGCCTTGAGCTTTTTCAGTGCAAGTTGTCTTAAAAGCTGCGATTTGGGGACTATTTAAGACACTAAGTATTAATCAATCACACTGTTTGGAACAGCTGATGGAGTTACTCAGGGCCATTTACTCAGAGATGGAAACATGGAGGCCCTTCAAGCTGGCAATGGAAAGTCATAATCTCTCATCTGCAGAGTGGCCCTGGTCTCCAACACTGATAAATTATCCCAAACAAGTGGAGCACACAGCAGAAGGATGGATTTTCAACTGAAGACTACAGAAATCCACTCTTCGAACAGGGCTGAGCAAAATAGCAAAATAAAATTGTGGGGTTTAGGTTTTTTTTTTTTAGGGGGTATACAAAGCTAATGACTCTCTCCGTTTTCGCTCACATATTTTGAAATGTATCAGAAATTGCAATGTTACCTTAAACAGAACATTGGCTCAGCCTTCTCCCTACAATCACTGAACACCAGCTAAGCACTAAGGTCATAAAGGACTTCCTGTTCTTGCATGGGAGCCTTCCCAGCATTGAAGAAAGCCAGACTGCATTCCAGAAGGGAAATGAAAATTCAAGGGGAGAAGGGGCTAGCTAGTCTAGTTATCGCACATGCATTTTAATAATAATAATAATAATAATAATAATAATAATAATAATAGGTCATACCAGAGAGCGTCATGCTCTAATCCCACTTTGAGGGAGGTAAAGGACCAGGAAAGAGTTCAAGGTCATCCTCAGGCAACAGAGAGAATTTAAGGCCAGCCTTAGCTACAAGACACTGGGTCTCAAAAAAAAAAAAAAAAAAATTAAGAGTTAATAGATCAATCCTGTTGAAAAAAGGAAAGGAAGTCATGAACTCAAATTCCATCCTCAGGTTCATTGCTTTCTTGGGTCTCTGTCTACAGGCAGTATTTGCCAGAAAACCACGGTGCCTCTGATGGGGCCAGTGAGGGAATGTGGGAGAAGCCTTTACATTTCTGTTCCCTGACATCAATCCCCAGGAAGTCTGAAAGGAGCCACAAAAAAAAAAAAAAAAAAAAACCAAAACCATGCATACAGTGAGGCCTCCAATGCCTGTATGACCTCCAACTAACTGGGTTGGGTTGCTTTTCAGGAGACAAATGAACTATTTGATTTCTATTAAGGGCAACTGTTCTGGATCCTTCACATAGCCTTCTAGAATTTCTACTAGCTGAAAAGTTACAGGCATGAAAGAGAATCTCTGAGCTCCAGCCCTTTCGATGGAACTTATACCCACCAGTCATGTGGTCACGTGTGAACGTGTGAGAAGTGCAGAATTTCAGTCTGACCCCTGTCCTACTAATCCCCAGGCGGCTTTCACGTGGCTTCTGCCACAGTGATGTGTAGTGAGGGGCACAGCTCTAGCTCGGTGTGGTGGAGCCTCAGCTATGATCTTAAATTATTGAAACTGAGGGGATTAAGTAAGTAGATCATGAGTCTGAGGCTAGCCCACATAATTTAACAAGATCCTATCTCTAATAAAATTAAAAAGAGCTGGATGGCTGGCTCAACAGTAGAAATCTTGTTTAGCATATGCATGACCCAGAGTTCAATCCCCAGAAGAGGGAAGGAGGAAAATAATAATAATTAATAAAAAATAAAGTATCAATCTTTAGCATTAGACACCCTTCTTTGAAACAGGTATGGGCTACTTTTTTTTTTTTTAATACTCAGATTGAAACATCTCATTCTGTCTGAACCATATCTACTCATTTTAGGATAACCAGAGGTTCCCTCAAAAGTTCTCCAACACCAAAGTGTATTCATTATTAAATTCTCCTAATTTTTTTCCAGTGGTGTGGACAGTGTGAACTTTTAGGTGCCTCCTGAATTAGCTGGTGCGACTTGTATTTACCTGGTCTAATCGGCCCCCAAGTGAACAAAAACCTGATTTTACAAGCCAGTGGAGCAGAGTCTCACTTTGGCTAGAAGAATGAGTCTCGGAGAGTGTGTTTTATTTCTTCATTAGTGTGCCGTCACAGTGAGCGATCACTAAATGCGGGCCTGCATAAGAATGCCGGGGTTAAAGACAGCAGGGCGGACAAAGAAGGTGCCTGATTAGCATGGCTGTCAGCACCAGGGAATTGGGTTTGTCACCTGGCTTAACCAACTGAGAAGAACTGATTAGGGGCTGGAATCCGTTTGAAAGGATCCCCTGATGTTTACGTTCCCTTCCATGCCCACTGCTTGTCAAGAGAATCCGATAAAGCTGGGAATGGGGAGGATTTGTCCGGTGGGTTATCTGAACAAGAGGTTCTTTGAGAAAAACCCCCACTGTTCCCTCTACGCTGAACCGTGTACTCAATCGCCGTGGAATGAACTTTCTGCAAAGTTAGAAACATCCACATCCATCCATGCTTTATATCTAACAGTGGCTGTAGCAACCCCGTGTGGCTTAGTCAGCTCTAGAAATGTGGAGAACACGAACGAGCAGCTGAATGTAGAACATCGCTCATGACTTTCCATTCCAATAGACACACGTTCCTATTGGCTGCAGATTAAACAGTCAGTTTCCACTCTCCAGTCAACAGAAAGGGAGAAATATGATCCTCAGACACAGGTTCTAATCCTGCAGTCTCATCTGGTAATACAGACCCCTGAGTGTCCCTCTCTGAAAGGAGGCCTTCCAAGGCTCTCCATAATTAATAAAGTTAAAAAAAAAATTAACTCTGTAGAGATGGGATATCCATCTTTGCTGCAGAACAGGATTAAAATCAGATTTTTGAGTCCTACCTGGGGTGCAATGTAGTCACTGAGTAATTTCATTGTGTTGTCAGGGCACAAGTCACTGACATTTGTGAAGGGGAATGAATGCCCCCTCCCTGGGAGGTGGTGTGGCCCAGGACTTACGTGACCAACTAGAGATAAAAAAGGACAAAAACTTTTCAGATTCCCACCATGTGTCAGACCGCCACAAATATCTTCTCAATTACTTTTTAAAACACAGATATCGATAGTGAGAATCTACTTCACAGAAGGAAACTGGGGCCTGGAGACATGAAATGCTCTTAGTCACAGGCTTGTGACTAAGAGAGCTCGAGCTGGCTGGGAAGTCTGTGAGCCTGTCACAGAAACCCTGGGAGCAGGACACAGAGATGGTGGGTTTACAGGCACCAAGCACAAGACCTCAGAGCAGAGAAGAGTGGGAAGAATTGCAAGTGGCAAGAAAGGACCCCCTGCAGAGTTGGTGGGGCCTCATTGACCTTTGCTCACAGCTCCAAAAGCTCACAACCCTTCCTCCTTAATCTTGGAGAACACAAATGGGGTGGGGTGGGGGGGTGGGGGGGTGGGGTGTCGTATCAAATTTTTAAATTATTGGTTTTAGCAACTAAATTTAAAAATCAGTATGTTTTCGTTTTTTTTATTTGCATCTTTTTGGAAGAAAGTTAACAATTTGTTTCTCAAAAAAAAAAAAAGTCACATAGGTATGATGCCTATGGCAAATAGCCTAATACAACACACCCATGGCAGTCTCTGGAGGTGTTCTCTACTCCCAAGCATCCAGGGGCAGTCACTACATTGGCACAGGCTTACTAGAACGCTAGACAACACATCAGAATCAGGAGACTGAAAACACCCATACTGTTCAGTGTTACGTTTCCTGACATTCACAATATGGTCAACCCTTACCCAGAAGGAAGGAAAGAGCCCCTGTGTGGAGAGTAGGTGGGGTACCTCATACAAATAAAGGGCCATTTGGTAAACATCAGCCTGAAATACTTCCTCTGCTGCATGCTTTTGTGCCCCTGGTTCCCAGCAGTCAGGAGCTGTTGTTTGGTAGTGAGTGCAGACAGGGGCAGGGAGCCCATTCTTAAGTAAAGCACCAAGTTTAACACTGAATCAAAATACTGGAAAACTCAAGGTTGGATCAGGTCAAAGGGTTGGGGGATAAGAAGAACCAGACAGAGAAAGAATTTAGTCTAGGGAAAAGGATTGACAAAAAAAAAAAAAAAAAAAAGAGGGGAAAGACATCCTTGCTGCTATGGAAGCATGGAAACATGAAAGTTTAGCCCTTTGCACTCCTTAATCCTGGAAGTTTAATGCTTGATCTGGAAGACCAGGTAAAAGAACCTTCCAGGCATATATACTATGAGTCCTCAAGATGTTCAGCTCCATCTCTGCGCTGGTCAGGGGCATCTTGGTGCCAGCAGTTACCTAGTTTATAACCAAGAAGACCTACCTTAAATGTCACTACAATGTGAGTGTGTGATCAAGTTCATCATTCAAAGTGCTGGGCACATCACTTCCTTACAGTGTTCACACAACAGTAGGCCCTTGTGATGGTTTGTTGGAGTAGGTGTGGTTTTGTTGGAGGAAGTGTGTCACTGTGGAGGTGGGCTTTGAGGTCTCATATATGCTCAAGCCACACCCAGTGAGACAGACCACTTGCTGTTGCCTGTGAGTCAAGAGGTGAGAACTCTCAGCTCCTTCTCTAGCACCATGTCTGCCTGCAGGATGCCTTGATTCCGGCCATGACAATGATGGACTAAGCCTCTGAACTGTAAGCCACCCCAATTAAATGTTTTCCCTTTACAAGAGTTGCCGTGGTCATGGTGTCTCTTCACAGCAATGGAAACCCTAACTAAGATAGTCCTTATGTCATCAAAGTCAATCCAGAGGGGATGACAATTTCACCACAAGTTTGCGATGGACCTGAAACCTCTCTTCTTTCTCCTATTAAGGGTGGTTCTTGATTATGCTACAGAATCAGTGCCCTTCAGCTTCAACTGATCAAAAATCAGGAATGGCTTCCATGTTTAATGATGCTGGTCCAGACTGGTCCATCTGTAATTTACCATATTTAATGATCAAAAATAATAGTAGTCATAGTAACAGTAAAATCTAGAATGTACCAAGTAGAGTTGTTTTACACATTAGACACACATATCCTACATGAGGATATATAATAACAACAGTCCTAAGGGACGTAGAGAGGGTGTATTTCTAACCCCTGAATTTCAAAGTGCTCTAGAGTCTGATGCCTTCTGAGCAGAAGAGTGACATGAGGAGACAAATTCCACACTTGACCTCACATGATAGGCTGCAGTGAACAGAGACACACTGTAAGCACTTTATGAAGTTACCATTAAGCCACGAGGATAACATGTATGGAACATAAATGAGTTTCATATTTAGACTTGGGTCTCATTCTAAACAGTAACACTTTGTGTAAATGCAAAGACCACACACAAAAAAAAATCTCTTGAATCTTTGAATGTAAGTAAAGCTTTTCAGGACAAAGATATATAACATGTGCTGTTATTAGTTCCATTCAACAGATGGGGAAATTAAGACGTCAGAGGCTGTATGTTTACTCTGCTAGTAAACCAAAGTCTGAGAAGCAAGCCCTGAACTTGAAGTCCTATATGCCACATTACCAGGCTGTGCCCTGAAAGGCGGCCCTCAACTAGTGCAAAACATGAGCGAAATGCCAGGGGCCCATCATTCCTGCCTTGCTCAAGGTCACAGCCACTGCAAGGTCTGTGGCAACACCTTGGGAACATTGTCCAAATAAAGTGTGAGAAGAGATTTCCCTGTCCAGCTTCACACCGGGCTTGCCAACACCATCTATTCATTAGCCCAGCATTTATTAAGTGCCTAATATGAAATAAGCATTTATTAGGGTCCTGGCCTAAGTGTTATGAACACAAAGCTATGATGAAAGCAGGAAGAGGTAAAATGAAAAACCCAAGCAATGACCTCAGAGCACTCTAACCTGTCTCTCCCAGGACTGCAGCACATTCCCAAACCCCGTTGTCGTGGTGGTCGTCCTCTACCTCTTTCTCCTGTGGTTGTCAAGGTTCCCCCAGCCCTCGATGCAATGGTGAAGCCATTTATAAATTCCATTCTCCGCTGTAATTACACTGTCAGACAACCCGAACACTCAATCTTTGCGCCACAAAGTAGCTGGTTGGCAGCTGTGCATTTTGAAGGCAACCAGAAAGAGTGAAAGAGAGCCTTTCTTTTCATAAGCGTTTCTCCTGCTATGATAGAAAGGGGAAGCGTGCTTGGTATCTAATTTGCCCCCTGCAAGGTTATCCCGGGAGCAGTCCTGGCAGCACCCTGCCAGGTGGTAATGAAAGCTGCTGGCATCGCGGAAGACAGGAGACAAGCAAACCACTTACGGGTGCAGGGCATGGAGGCGGCATCGTTGTCAGCTCGGAAGAAGCCGCGGTCACAGGTGCACGAGGTGGCTCCTTCCCAGACGGAGTAGCTGTGGGGTGGACACTTGGCGCAGGTGGCATCCGTGGAGAGGGCTTTGTAATATCCAATTTTGCAAGCTACGGGGAAGGAGGAAAAGGAAAACAAACATGAACCACTGTAAGAGGAACGAAGCAAAATGTGGAAAAGCATTTCCTTGATGGCAGAAGAGGTGGGGGCGGGGGAGGAGGGAGAGGGGATGTTGTTCATCTCTAGCGATCACCTAGCTTGAAATGCAGGGCAAAGCAACCTAAAACATGGACTGACCGTGTCTCGGGTAACCCAGGCAAACTTTCTATTCAGCTGAGGGTGGCCTTAAATTCCTCATCCTTCTGCCTCTCCCACCTGAGTGCTGGGGAATCAAACCTAGAGCTTCCTGCAAGCTGGGTAAGCATTCTAGCAACTCAACCACATACTCAGCCTCACAGCTTCTCCTTAAGGCTCACTGGCAATTCTAGTTACGTGTCAAGGAGCCTCTAAAGGACAACGCCTTAAAACTAGTGTGATCAAGTACAATACAGTGGAAGTTTCCTGGAGTCTCCCTGGAAGCCGGCAGCCATTAGAGGCTCTACAGTGCTCAGTCTTCCTGTAGCCCCTTGAGACAATGCACTAGTATTAGCCGCACTTTTTAGAGGAAGAACTCCAGTTTCCACCAGGTAATTGTGAGTGTGACACCTTGCATCTGGTTAAGTTTCAGCGGCCATCTTTGACCCCCAAGTGTTCTGCTGCTCCCCCGAACCTAAACTCTCAGCCACTTACATTGGAATTTGAGAGGGGGGGGGGTGTCTTTTATTCAATCAACTAGATGGAAATATGTCCAAATGCTAACAAAAAAAATTGGTTGGGGGCCGTTTCCTAATTATGGTTACAGAGAGAATCAAACTGAGAATCCAGCAAAGGCATTCATGAATGACACGAGCTTGGAAGGCATGAGTTAGTCCCTTTCAGAGCAACGCAATGAGGTCTACTTACAGATAGATTCTGGAATAGTATAAAACAAGCAGCTGACTGAAAAACCAGCTAGTGTGTGGTGTTCATCCTCAAGGGCACGAAGCCCTCCAGTGTTTCCCTGCCTCCATTTTTGGCAGACCCCCTCTCCCCCTTGCAATGAGCACCGTTGAGGTGAGGACAGAGAACACAGGTCCATACAGTCCTTTCGCGCACCTGACTCGGCTTTCCATGATCTCATCTTTCAAAACATCACACGGACACTGAGGACTACTTTCCTCAGTAATGTGGAAAAATTCAATAATGCTGCAAAACCTCATCATAAAAATTAATTAAGAGGGCTTTTGCTCCCTTCCCCTTTTTCCTCCTCACACTCTTCATGATTACTCCCCAAACCAATCTCAACCAAAAATAAAAACTGACCAGCACCATCCAGCATTGAGGTCACGGATAAGGACAATGATAATTAAGTTATACCATAACGTCTGAGGATGGGAAAGAAAATGAGCTACCCACAATTGTCTCAGCATGCTTTGCTCTATGCTGGATTCATTTATCATGTTCTCAGAATGTGTCAATACTACCAAAACCCCATCTGGATGAAGGACTCATTGCATATTTTTCACTAGGCTAACATGCAAGAGACCAGCCTCAGCAGCCATCCAGGGACCGCTCTGAAAGGGACAGATGTATAGCCACCCACGCATGCTGGGTTCTCTGTAGAAATAGGACTACAGAGACCTACAGCCACAGAGAGCTGTCACATTGGTCCACACAGCATCCACTGAAACCCACCCCTCACCCTCTGGCCTGGCCTGTTGGCATTTTCTTAATCAACATCATCTCCCACAATGACGAGTGGTAAGGGACTTTAGTGGGCACTCGAAAGGCGCACACACAGTTACTTCACTCTTATTAACTAAAGTTGTTTATGGAATCCCCCTTAACGAGCTAAAACTTTATGGTGTGTGGAGCACCAACAATAAAAGTACTCCCAGATCAATCTCTCCCTTATTTGCTTTTCGTCTTTCATTGGACCGAAGCACCTTAGAAAAACAAATTGCTTTGGTGGCTGTGATTTATGTGTCTCCCAAGTTCATAGGCATCCCATAATTAGATAAGGTTCAGCTTGCAAGGTGCTTTTGGTCATGTTTAAGATGGCCCTAGGGTTTTCATGAAAATCTGTGATCCAGACTTTGGGAAGAAGCAGAAGATTAAGCCTCATGGTCCTACATCAAACAGGAAGAACCCCCAACAGGGACACAAACTTCCTGGGCTCCCCTGCCTTCTGACCCTGATCCCCCCCCCCCCCCCCCATCACTCAGTGGTCACAGAAGACAAAAGCAACTCAAGGCAACTCATGCTGGAACAAGACACAAATGTTTTTAATGCCTTTCGGAAAAAAAAATATATTCTGTGCATCCCTGGCTAATTCACGCACACTTTCATTTTTTAATCATCAAAATCTAAAGTCTCACAGTGAGAGGAGAAGGTGATAATTGATAGAAATTAGTCAGTGACCGATCAGTATGATATGAAAAACACCACATTCAGAAGCTGGCAGGGGGCGGAAAGGACGTGGCATTCTAATTAGACAACTTCCAGTTACAAAATTCATCTGGAGTTCACAACAATCCCTATTGCAAGATGTTTCTCCCAATTTGTGAAAGCTCAAAATTCACTGTACTAGTTAGTTCTTCAGTGAATTCAAAGTGGCGGGGCGGGGCGGGGGTGGGGGGGGTGTGTGCATTTCTGAATTTTTGTAGTTTTTCTCTTTTCCTCAATATTAAAACGTTACCAAGGATAAATATATGTGAGTTTATTTGGGAAATAGAAAGTTCTATACCAATTTAGAAAATTGAAAGCTGCCTTTTTCAACACATTGACCATTTTCACTCTTAACTTCTTGCTTTTACAAGCACAAGCAAAAAAATTCAGAATTGTCATTATGCTATTCTCAGCAGCCCTTGCTACCCTTAGCTACATTTAGACCATGTTATTAATATTTCAGGATTCTTAGAGAGGTTCTTTCAAAATATAGTAGTGGCTTTTCACACACACAGCCATTTTGCTGCCTACATTCAAAATGACCTACTAAATTGATGGTTTGGTACATTTCTTTGCTCTGTGTGGTTCAGCCTTTCAGAATTTAGCCCACAGATGCGTAAGTGCATCCTACATCTATTCACCGGTGTACTTAAGCATCTTAAAAAGCTCGCTATCCCTTTTATTCTCAATATAATTCCTGTGAAGGATGCACTTGCTACAACACACATTGACAGACACTTATTTCCCATCGTTCTCTCTTGGTTGATTGAGAACAGTTACCCTGTATTTTGGAAAGCAAATGACTTCCTAAACAAATCCAACACGTTTCGTCGAGAAGCATCTTTCTCCTGTGTTTCTCCCAGGGAAGCTGCTCAGAATAGCTTGCCTATGAACAGGGCTCCCCCATGGAGAGATCAACCCAGAGCAGCAAAGCCAACTTGCCATCCAAACCCATTTATCTTTGCCCTATTCACTTCTTTATGCTAACATGAAATAAAGGGAGATGGGGAATATAAGGAAGAAGGAAGACAGGGAGTAGGAGGAAAAGAAGAAACTTCTTTCATCGGTTTACCTACCACCATAACAAGGTTAACTTTAAGATTTTTCAAAGACAGCAGGATATGTAGCTTTTATTGGCCCACACGTCTCAGCACACAGGAATATGAAATAGGAAATTCACACCATAAATTCTAATGGCCTGATCTATGCAAATTGAGACACTGTCTCAAACAGAACAAAAAGCTAATGGAAATTCTGAATTTTAAAATTATCAATATTGCTTTGTTTTATTTTGATCATAGATGAAATGAGCTGGATGTAGCCACTCATTTAAAAAAGACCCTGCCCAGAGCATCGGGGTGGCTGAAGGCTGGAAGATTTGGAAGCCAGAGTTCAACACAAAGAACTACAAAAAATAAAATAAAATCCTGTATGGATGGTTACGGCCATTTTTCTTCTGGAATTACAAAAAGATTCACAGTACCTGGCTGTCCTCGTAGTTCATTTTAAACTAATTTGTAAAATAACTAGAAAAGGCTATTTGGGTGGTAAATGTCAAGCATCCATTGAACATTTATTATATTTACGCAAAGTATTTAATTTAACTACCATAATAATCCATGTGCTTCAAGTACTAATGCTATTCTGCCGGTGCAGGAATCCAAGGTGGTAAGCAATCCTCAAAGCCATGCAAGCCTCTAACTCCAGAGCTCCTGCCCCCCTAGGTTTGTTTTTTTGTTATTGTTTTGTTTTTTGTTTTTTTTACCGAGACAAGGTTTCTCTATGTTGCTTTGCGCCTTTCCTGGAACTCACTTGGTAGCCCAGGCTGGCCTTGAACTCATAGAGATCCGCCTGGCTCTGCCTCCCGAGTGCTGGGATTAAAGGCATGCGCCACCACCGCCCGGGGGGCCCCCCCTAGGTTTTATGCACTGCAGTTAGGATAGACATTCTGCAAACTTCTGATTCCCATGGAAGGTGGGAAGTGCAGAGGTGTCGCTCAATTAGCATCGTCCCAATTCGTGCCTCACTGGTGCCTTTGACAGCCATACCGTCACCCGTGATCCACTGTCTGGTCGAAGATCGTCCACGGCTGTCACTTCCCAGCTGGGAAATTGAGGGTGAGGCTGGTCTACAGAGACCAGTTAGAGGAGTGAAATACACTCCAGACCTCAAGCCCCACCCGCCCAAATCGCTCCTTCATTTTACATTGATTATCTATTGGATGCACCAATAGTTTGAGTAAATAATGTCACCACCTTGCATTTCATCTTTTACAGGATTTTTAGGGCCTGTGGAGATCACTGAATGACTAAAGTCCTTGCTGCATCAGCAAGAGGGTCTGAATTGGGATTCCCCAACACCTCAACAAAAAAAAAAAAAAAAAAAAAAACAGGTGTGTCGCCATGTGCCTGTAAATCCCAGGCCATACTGGAACTCAATGGCCAGCCAGTGTGGCCAAATCAGCAAGCTCCAGGGAGGCCTGTGTCAAAAAATAATGCTGACACTTGATGTAGACCTTTGGCCTCCATGCACATTTGCAAATACACATAAACATAACAAAAAAAATGTATGTACATACAATTGTTTTCCAGTGAGACCACTAAACACCTAAAACTTGCTTTTCAAGTTTTCCATTGTATTTCTCTTGTGTAATAGTGCTCTGGAAATGGTAGCATTGAGCCTGACACACACACACACACACACACACACACACACACACACACACACACACACACACTTGCAGAAGTAAATACACTAAGTGGTGGGGCTATCACAGCAGCACCCAGGAAACTTTATCAACACACCCAGAACCCACCTCAAAGACTATGATCAATGTCCTCAAGCCCAGCTTTCAGGTAGCTAATCTCTTAGGTAAAACCTAATTTGAATTACAGTCCAAGCTCACAGGGGTTAAAGGTTACCTTCCCAGGTAACTGACTGGTCCTTCAAATTGAGCCTCCAGAAGGTGAAAGAAGAAATTCCAACAGGAACTCCCTAAGGAGAATGAGCCATTTATGCAAACTGGTCCCCAAGGAGTTTTTGGCTCTTGGCCCAAAGGTCTCTCCCCACTTTTCCCTCTGGATGAGATAGAGGTGAGCACTTGCTGCCCGCTACCTACCAGACACAGCTTATTTTGTATATTTAGAAGTTTATACATCGAAGCCACTTACTGACTGTTATAATAATAAATCACTTTTCTAATTAAGTGTTCACTTATATCAATGTAAGAATAAAAGATAAGGAAACTAGCCTGTATGATAAAGGATTGCTGCTTTCAACTTTTTATAAAAACACACAAGCCCCAGTAACATTTGGGAAAGTTGTAAACATTAGCTGATAACCCTCTTCCTGGTACAGATTGGGAAACTGAGGCAAAAAAAAAAAAAAAAAAAAAAATCAAGGAATCCCAGCACTCGGGAGGCAGAGCCAGGCGGATCTCTGTGAGTTCGAGGCCAGCCTGGGCTACCAAGTGAGCTCCAGGAAAGGCGCAAAGCTACACAGAGAAACCCTGTCTCGAAAAACCAAAAAAAAAAAAAAAAAAAAAAAAATCAAGGATTAAACACAAACAAGGTTGGCTTTCTCATCTAAGCAACGTCATTGAATGTTGCTAACATCTTCTCTTCTAGAAGCTACAGGGTGATGAAGACTGACAGCCATTACAGGAAGGAAGCTCTGGTCTGGGACGCACAGGGTAAATAGGACCAAATGTTGCCAAATATGGATCATTCAAATCACATTGCTATATTGAGACTAAATGTGAGTGGACCATTAGAAAGATCTTAAAGATTAGCTTTCATTGGAGTCAGCAGGCTCTTCTGTGGAGCCAAATAGTAAATAACTTAGGCTTTACAGGCAAGCTCGAAGAAGAAAAGGACTATGTAACAAAATAGAAAACAAATTGTTAGTGGTTCGATTTGAAATGATTGTAATAGTTAATTACTCTTTTTTGCATTAGATATTTACTAATGAGAACAGAATTCTTTATTGGAGATATAACATTTCTCTTAATTGGTCTTCAAGGAAAGTGTTTTCTATTACCAAATCAATTGCAAATGCCATCCATAAAAACATTACTAGCTTTTCAGGTCATATAAAAACTGGTAGCAGGCTGGATTGGACTCAGGGGGCTCTATACTGTCAGCCAATGATCGAGATAGGCACTCTAAAATGAATGCCTTGCCCACGGTTGTTTTCTAGACCATGTGAGAAAGGACTGGAATGTATGGCCCCAGCTCTTTGTTTGAATAAAGAGCACTTGCTAACAGTCACTGCAAAATAGAAAACTTCCTATCAGCCTATCTTACTGGAAACAATTACTACTATACACTTTTAAATTGATTTTTCTTCCCTTGATTAAATGATATAGCCTGACCTGGAGGGGGAGGGGAGGGCATTGTTACCCTATTTTCTGATCCCTTTCTTTTAAGGTCTTTCAAAATTCTACAACTTTAAATTCCCATCTTTCTTGTCTTGGGCACTCAGAACCGGAATGGTTCATCTACATCATAAAAGATCTGAATCTGGAAATGCACACCCAAGATCTCTGAATACAGGAAGAAGCAGGACACTGATGAGTTCAAGGTTAACCTCAAGTAGCAGTGAATTCAATCCAGATAGGGCTAGATGACTCTGTTTAAATAATAATGATGGCAGTGATAATGAGGATGATAGGCAGGAAAGATGGCTCAGATGTTAAGAATGCATTGTTCTTGCAGAGGACATGAGTTCAAGTCCCATCACCCATGCTGGGCAGCTCACAACTGTCTGTAACTCCATCTCCAAGGGACTGATGTTTCTGGCTGTAGTAGGACCAGACTTGCATGTACATATCAATACACAGAAGCACACAGGACCTAAGTTCATATGTCAGCTCATAATCATCAGTAACTCCAGATTCAAGGAATCCAGTGCCCCTTTCTGGCCTCTGTGGGCAGCAGGCATGCCCATTTGTACACGGGCATACATGTAGGCAGAACACTCATACACATCAAATAATTTTCTTAAGTTGTAGTTATAATGATGACGATGATGATAGCAGTGTTTGGCTCCTGAGTGACTAAGAGCATAGTAAAGTATCTGCAACCAGTGACTCTCTGTGGAGTTGGGCTCATTTCAACTCCAAGTCAGACAGGCAGAAGGGTCTAAGAGCTTGGTAAGATATATAACTTGAGTTACATACTTAGATTATGCTGGAGATTCCTAAGCTCTTGTTTGTGACATTAGGGGACCAAGAGCTGAAGCTGAGGACCACCTGAGGCTAAGTTCTTAGAATGCTAAAGCTCAGTAAATTCTAACCTCAGTTCAGTGTTTTCTTCTCCTGATTCTCCAAAAAACATAGGGATTTAATTAAAGCCCAAATGCCGGGCTCCATGTTTATGATTGCCTGGTGGGGCCTGAGAATGCCCATTTCTTTAAAATTGAGGCTAAGGAAACCCCACTCTGAGAACAACTGTCCATTTACGAACAGATCCATCTCAGAGAGAGAGAGAGAGAGAGAGAGAGAGAGAGAGAGAGAGAGAGAGAGAGAGAGAGAGAGTACTCTAGTGCCTGTGGAGCAGGGCAGGGGCAGGTTTCAGGAGCCCTGTCTTTATCTGTCACTTTATCTTACTTTTTTGAGACAAGGTCTCTCACTGAACTTGGAGCTGGGCTGGCAGGCAGCAAGCCCCAGAGACCCTGCCTTCCCTGTTCCCCATACAACTAGGGTTACAGGTACACACCCAGCTACATCAGGCTTTTAACATGGGCACTGGAACCTGAACTCAGGTCCTCATTCGTGTACAACAAATACTCTTACACTGAATAATCGCTCTAGCCCCATCGCTTAAGGAAAAAGGCCAATGCGTAGTTCAACCAAATAAGTTCAAAAACATTTCATTCCCCACCACACCCTCATACACAAACACTACAAGAACAATTTCTTTTTTAAATCAAGAAGACAAATAATAGGATTTGCAGCTGGGAGGGGGTATGTTATCAGAGATGTGACATCTTTGTAATGCATGAATAAACAGTTCATAATCTGTCCGTAACACTTAGAAGACAGAACTGAGTAGAGTATCTTTATACAAGTGCTAACTGGTCCTGCTCCAAGAGGACCAGGCACCAGAGTGAATGGCTCTAGACCCAGAACTTGGGAGCATGAGCTTCAAGGATCATCTGGTCCCTGGAGTTTAACACCAACTTGAACAACAGTGAGACCTCATCTCAACACCCAAATTCAAAGCAGAGTTACCAAGTGAGCAGTCTCAAACAGGCATCCCCTGACATCAACCCTGTGACTATCTAAACTATTGCCTTTAAATACTATGGACCTGGACTCCTGATTATTGCTTTCTTCCTACACATTTCCAGTTCCTTGATGATAAGTTCAGGAAGGTAAAACCAAATTGTTTTTAAAAGTTGCTAAACTCCATAACTGTTTGGACAATGTCTAATATACACTCTGGGAAACATAAGAAATCAAGTTTATACCATGCAGAGGAAAGTTGGCTTTGTAGGAAATATTTGGGCAATCTCTAAGAGATACACTGTGTAGTTTTGAAGGTTCTAGCTTGGTACAGGGTCCTCCTTGGGACTCCTTTCTCAAAGGTCCTTCTTTTAAAAGCTCAGGATATTTGGGCCAGAGATAGTCTGTAAAAATCAACAGAAAGATGTAGTAAAGGATGATACGGGCAAGAGAAGTGGTCTCTTACCCTACAATTCTCTCTCTTCTGCCATCCTTTAAAACTGTGTAATAATTCATGCCAACAATGGCGAAGACTAGGCTTGGCTCCTAGTCCTACCATGAATGGAGTTTAGGGAACAGAAGTCCAGGATCCAGCAGCCCTAACAACAAGTTTGGCTTGGTTGCTGGCCTCATTCTGCCAATTTAAGAGACTGGGGACAGTGGGGGAAAAAAAAAACCTGGTCAATGTGATCACCTAGGAAGGGGAACAGAAAAGGGGGCCCGGTGACACCCACCAAGTCCAGAGGAAGAATGGAGAGGTGGGGCAAGCAGTATGCATAAATAAGTGGGCCCAGCCAAGGTGTCCTCAGGCAGTGATCATTCCCTCAATTGTGGATGGGGGAGGTGGTCCAGAAGACTTTCTTGGTTTAGCAATAACAAGGGGCGGGTCTCAGGAGGTGACTTCTTCTGCTCCAGGGTGTGGTCCGCCCTCATTGATAACTGCCCACATCTGAGAACACTGGATTCCTGGAATCCAAGGTGACTCAAGAGAACAGATTAAGGACAAAGACTCATCTCGGTGGCAAAGTACAGGGGGGTCAGGCAGAGGGAGGAACAGGAGATGAAGGCTTCCATCCTGCTCCTTGTCCCCGCGTGGTCCCAAGTCAAGTCAATGCTTTTTAGCCAAAGCAGCTTCTAACTGTCTGCTTCCCTAGTTTTAATTGGATGTGTTAATTTAAACAAACACTGTAGCTATGTAGACTTTCTTTAGAGATTGGTTAAGACAATACCCAAAGGAATGAAGCAATATGGATGTGCTCATTCAGTTACCCCTTGGATGAGGCAAAAACAGGGATAAGCCATACTGAATTTCTTCATAATATTAGGTTTTTTTTAATAGAACTGAATACAATTTATCCATTATAATTTTAATCCACCCTTACTAAAAAACAAACAAACAAACCAAACACACACACACACACACACACACATACACACACACACAAAACCAAGACTGAATTAAACTCATAGCATCTACAACTTATTTAATTGTGAAATAAGAAGCAGGTAATTTTTATTTAAAACTGTCTAGTTAGATAAGTCACTGGGTGGGGTTCTTGTGGGTTCTTCTTTCCACCAACAGGACACTCCCTCTCTTCCTACAGGCCCAGGCCTATCTGGGTTCGCCATTGCCTTGCCTTGCCTCCTCTCTTTACAGCTAGCTTTCAGGGAAACAGACAAGAGGGAACAATGGCAGAAAGAAGCTGTGTCGAAAACTGCCTTGCTCTTTCATGAACAGAAGGCAGTATAACCCCATGAAGAGGTCAGCAATTCCAAAGTGTCAGATGTGGTCGGAGTTCACACGAGGTGTGGTAAACTCTCTAGACGCAGATTCAAATGAAGCTTGCTCATTTTAAATCAACTCCATAAAAGTCATTGCACACTAGAAAAGGGGACACCCATGAAGAATACTACTGTGGCACTTGGTGGAGAGTTAATGCCTCCAGCTTTGACGGGCCAGGGTTGAAAAAGTACTTCCTGAACTTTTGAATGCCCACTCCATTTTCCCTCAAGAGGAAGAAGCTACCTTGTATGTCTAATAGACCCCAATAAGAATGTGTGTTCATGGAGATCAGAGGCTGACCTAGAGTACTGGAGAGGATCTAACACACATCTTGGGTTTTTTTAGTAGGTCTCTTTCACACTAGGACCTGGAGCTCATAGACCAGGTTAAGCCAGCCAGTGGGCCTGGTGTTAGAAACAAAATTAAGGAGAATCCTGATGTTAAGGAAAAGTTGGGCAAAGCAATTCTTTTTGCAAAAAGCATGCAGCATAACCGGAACCAGACTAGCAGGCACCCTGAGGCTAACATGGCTTCTGTCTGGTATGCCTCAAATGCATGGCGACTTTGGCTCATCCCATCGATGGGGGATCTAAACTTCCCAACCTAATGCATGTGACTGGCTAATTGGTGCAAAGGGGACTGACTGTTCAGGAAATGACTCCGGGCCAGCCTAACTACCTTTGCTAGAAAGAAACCCTTTCCCATGCCAGCGGTCTCCCTGTCTCTACCTCCCCCAGATTTGAGATTATTGGTCCATGCCTGGCTTTGTATCTAGGTGTTGGGGTTCAAAGTCCAACTCTCCCTTTTTAGGCGAAAGCATTTTAACAACGGAGCCATCTTCCATGCACATTTGGGTGAGGATAGGAACAAATGTATAAATTATTTCAAACCAATACAGTGGTACCAACTTTAAAACAGAAGCTAACAACAGCAACCTGTAATCACAATAAGGTTTTTTTTTCCCTTTCTAATTTTAAAACATGTATTCTGCTAAATAAAGATCCCTCCCTCCTACTCTAATCTTATTCTCGTTTTCCCACTTAGGGCACTGAAATTTTACTATCTAAAAAAATACAAATCCCATATGTGAGTACCAATGGAGAAACCATCAAGCTGGTGGTACCCCAAAGCCTACAGATCTTCAAATTTTAAATATTTCTCCCCTTTCCTGATGACTTTCCTTCTGAATTTTATATGAGACCCCTATGGCTTTCTGTGGTAAGGAAATCATAACTTGATTTCTCTCAATTGATTTCATAAAAAAACAGAACTTGAATGAATGAATCTATAAAAACAAATTCAAGGTCAAGAAAAAGACGGAAGCGCTTGCTTGCCCTATGTAGATGGACTGAAGTTTGTGTTAGTCAATGGCTGAAATGTCGAAGAACCACAGTATACAGAAAATCCCAGGCTGGGGCTGGAGGAACGGCTCAGCAGTTAAGAGTGTTTGCAGCTCTCGCAAAGGACCTGGGTTCAGTTCCCAGGCCCCACAGGGTGGCTTCACAACCATCCCAACTCCAGCTCTAGGGGATCCACCATCTATCTCCTGGTCTCTACGGACACCGGGCGTGCAATGTGGTACACATATATACACGCAGCCAAAATGCTTATACACATGAAATAAGTAACTCTTAAAAAAGAAAAAGAGAGAGGGATAGGGATATAGATAGTCATGGGCAGAGTACTTGCCCCACATGCCCAAGGTCCTAAGCTTCACTACTGCAAAAAACGTAATTAATATGAAGAAAGCCAACTATTTTAGGATGAACTAAATGTTAAAAATGCTAAATTTGTTAAACACACGTCTACCTTTGGTTGCAATGTGAAATGACTCAAAAGTAATTGGTGAGACTTTGGAAAAACTTAAATGAAAGCTGCCATCGAACTATCCATCCTTACTGAGGGCACATCTGTGATAGGCAGGACTTTTCAATCAGGCGCCACTAACAGTGTGACCTTGATTCTCCCATGACATTTACAGAGCTTGGGGGTTTTTGATGAGTTTCTATTGTCTTCTTCACCCTTTGCTACTTGGGGTGCATGCAGGTGCTTAGATCATTAGACCCACTGATGACAAGCAACAGAGACGGCAACTGCTCCCCTTCCACGTCCCCTTCCCACTCTCTCCCAACCAGAACTCAACGCCAGGACCAGTGTGGATTTGCATCACTGTGTAACAGTTGCATTTACTATGAGTTATGCGGGCTGGTGCAGCCACAGAGCTATCCGTGTTTCAACAAGTACTCAGCAACCTTTTCATAACGATTGTCAGCGATCATGAGGGTGACTTTACTGAGCATATTCTAAGAGCTCAGAGGCTGAGACTACAAAGCTACTGTCACCACGGAGGGAGCAGATCACAGCTCACTCTCACATCTGAAGGGTGATGTCTAGTAGAAGGGACTTAAGATTTTCGGGGGGATTCTTCCTATACACCTCACCCAGGCTGTAGAAGTAACAGTAGGAAAAAACAAAAACGTGACACCTGAGTATCCGTCAATCAGCTGGAGAAAAGGCTTCTGCAGGAGGTCAGCTCCATCTGCAGAAGCTAAAATGGAAGTTATTGATTGTCAAGGAAACCAGTGGGGTGGGCACTGGGGATTTGCACACGAACCAAGAGGAGGCAAAGCGCCTTGCTTCTTCTGGTCCTAACTTTCTAGTGAAGCCTCTCGTGTTTGTTTCAAACTAAAGGCCGCAAAGGAGCCTGGGAAGGAATGAAATATGTTGTAAAGCTGGGGCCAGACCAAGAGAAACACCTGTTAAATAATTATTTGATTAACTCAGGCAGCATAGCTAGTCATTGTCACCCAAAAGACTTTATAGCCAGAGCTGTCACCAGCCATGATTTATGCTCCTGAAATGACTGGAGTCATAACTGCTGGCTGAGCTTCTTTTTGTTATGCTGATGGAGCCTGAGGATTTCCAGCAGGAAGAAAAGAAAGGAGGGTTAAAAGAACTCAATTTCCCCCACTGCTGGTAATTAGCGGTGTCTTCCTGGTCTCTGTGGAGGTTTTGGATCACTGTCGCCTTCGTGCCCTTCAAGCTTTTCCTGTGCTGTGGAGTTTTTGAAAGAGAATTTTAAAGTTCGGAGTCTACATGACATTTTTTAAAAAAAAGTGATTTATGTTAAACAGATACGATCATGCTAAACATCTGGTTTGGGTATGACATGTTAGCAGACTAAGGCTTTTATACAACTATCTGCCAGCATTTAATGTTATATGTGTTGGTTGGACTATTTCAGCATTGCTTGATGTCTGAGGAGAACAAAATAAAACCTCTCTGGGAGTTCCCTGAAGAGACCTCGTCTAGACCAAGTGAAATTTATGGAGAAACTGCACTGTCTGCTTTCAGGCAGAAGTAGGGCTCGTGGCAAAGACAAGCAGCCCCAACACCTGGGACTGCACCAATGATCTTGCTAATACACAGGTATTGCCAGTACCGACCCGCCATCTTGTATAATCTCAACTTCCATGCACCCCGTGATACTCCTGAAAGCTGAGTGTCTGTGTGTTTGTGTGTGCATGCGCACAATTTTATGGATTAAGAACTCATCAGCTGGAGGTGTCACTGTCCCAAGAAGTCAGTCTAAATGGCTAGTCAAATCAAAGTCTGGCAACGGAGAGCTCATCCACTCGACAAACAGCCCACCCGAGGTTTACCTGTGGGCTCTTGACTGTACCACATGCCCAAAGAAGAAGCGAGGAGATGTGCATTCAAATCCCTCTTGCAGAGAAGGAAGCTCTCGTCTTTAGCTGCTCATGACAGGCTGGTAAGTGGGGCTGGTCCCATCATCTTCAGGGGCCTTGGGAGGTTCTGCAGCAAGTGCTGTGGCAGCCCCTGGCAGCCCAGCCTCCTCTGTCATCAGATTGAATTCACGGGAAAGGGCATGGTGCCAAAAGTGCTCGCAGGTGAATTCTTTGTCCCTCTCAAGTACATCTGACTTACACTGTTGACTTATAACAGTGGTTATCTTTTGTTGCGGAGGATTATCGGTTAGGTCAGAAGATCACTTCCAGATTTAAATAATAAATCACCAACAGGAATGTAAGGGAAATAGCAAGTCACAGATTACGCAATCGTTCATTATCAATTAATATTCCCCATATCAAAGGAGAATAACTGGGGTGAAAACACAGTATTAACGAACACTGCGCGATGCTAGCGTGTCCCCAAAATGTTGGGTCATGAAGGAAGAAAAAAGGATAGGGAAGAGTCTTTCATAAAACCTGAGTGGGCCCATGTAAAGAAAACAGAGGCTTAAAGCACCTGGTTTTTCCCACTAAGTGAGGAGGGGGGGCGGGAAGCAAAGCAAAGAAAACAGACAGGAAAAAAAGGAAGGGAAGAACAGAGAGATAAGGAAGAAA
This sequence comes from Peromyscus maniculatus bairdii, assembly GCF_049852395.1. NCBI lineage: Eukaryota > Metazoa > Chordata > Mammalia > Rodentia > Cricetidae > Peromyscus > Peromyscus maniculatus. The sequence goes on along the minus strand of NC_134864.1, from coordinate 37,335,697 downwards.
GAAGAAAGGGGAATCCATGGTTGATATGGAAAACAAATAGAAAAATCTCTTAATTAAAAAATATATGAAAAAGTATTACAAATTTAAAAAAGAAGAAAGAAGTAATGGGAGGAAGAGAAAGGCAAGGGAAGGAGGGAAGAGAAAAAAGAAAAGACCAAATCAGAATAACGACCAAGGCCAAGCGAACCTTGTCTGAATTCACCCCAGAGCTATAGAGTGTTTATTCATTCAAACAGAGCTTTAGATGGCCTCCAAAAACAAAGCACTGGACATTGAGAAGGTTTTCTAAGGGTTTATTCACAAGATGTAGTGTACCTGAATTCTGGAAAGGGAGTTTCTTGATGTTCACTAATGCCACTTCTTATTCATTCATCTCCGAGTAGCTTACAAGTTCCTTCCAATCAGCCAGCCTTAGCAAGTAGATCATTGTTTTGTGTTCAGAAAACCAAAACAGTAAGACCTACATTTTATGTATTACAATGGAAATTCTAATTTTTTTTCCCTAGCACAGAGACTGGATCTTTCTGAACCAGGCTCAGATTTGAAGGGAAACTAGTGACATCATAAACCCTTCTCCCAGGGGGAAAGCAATGGTGTGAGGCAGGGTGGATACACCAAGAGCAACTCACAGCTGTCCCCTCCCGGCAGGTTAAGATTCCATAAGTCCTGTCGAACACATAACCAAGAATCCATTCCTCTTGTAAGAAACACTGAAGTGGCCGGGAAATATGGAAGCGCGATATAGCAAATGGAAAAGATGAGTCTCTTCCATCCCAGCCTTGGCATTTACCAACTTATTGTGTATATACATATATATAGAAAGAAAGAATCTCACTTCGCAGCTTTGGTTGGCCTGGAACTCCATATACCAGGCTGACCTGGAATACACAGACAGCCACCTGCCCCTGTGCTGGGATTAAAGGCGTGTGCCACCACCGCCTGGCCCGTTTTACACTTCTAATTCCCTGCTCTTCCCACACAGGCAGTGGCTCTGAACCAATCTAGGATGTTTTAAACTTGGCTCAGAAGCTCACACTCTAATCTTCCTCCCGGGACTGACTGGTGTGGTGTTTCTGATAAATTCACTCTTCAAACTCAACTTTAACTTACCAGTCTTATGAGACTCCCAAGGCTCGTGCACTTTTAATTTTTAAAAAATTTCCCGGTCCCCTCCCATATAGGGGTTGTTTTGAGATCAGTCTCACACTACGAGGCTGGTGTAGAACTGACCGTACAAGGGACTAATAGATTGGCCTCACATTTACACCAATCATCCTGTCACAGCTTCCTGAATGTTGGGATTACAGAGAAGAGCTTTCCATACCCAACAGGTGCTATGGAGCAGTTAGGTGTATCTGTGCCCAGATCAGCATGAGAGAGGATGATAGTCAAGGTCTGGGCTTTCATGGGCACACATGGCAAGCATAGAATTCAGCATGTGAGGGGGATGGAGCTGGGAAGTCAGCTAAGAAAGGGGCAGGAAGAAGGAAAAGTCCCCGAGGAAGCATGCAAGGAGCCAGGAATGAGTGTGGAAGACAGAACAGAAAGGAGAGGCCTGCTGTTTGGAGCTTTGAGAAGAACGCCGCGGAAGCCAGGACCTGAGAAGACAGATGCGCATGTAACAGCCCTTAAGTCTCAGATGCCAACCTCAGAGTGGCAACGGGATCTGGAGCTAGGGATCCCATTGGCTAGGGCAGGTGCTTGCCTTCCATGTACCCTGGAAAAAGATCCCAATGGCTATTGGCATGTGGGCCACGCAAACTATCACTGAGACAGAGGGTCTTCTGAGGTAACCAAGAGAGTTGGGTGGAGGGGGTGGGGGGTAGGAGTCAAGTTCCATATCAGTGACATAGGAGACCAACCTTGCTCTTCTTCACTCTCAGAAAACATTCCCTTAAGTAGACCTGAGATTCCAATCAAGTGACACAGGAAATATTTTTATTTCTCCTTGGCCCTGTCTCTCACCATGAGTCACGTCTAGATACACCTGCGCAGGGCCATCACTTCCACGGCTAATTAGGCTCAAGACGCCTCTTGTACTATAGCCTTTAGGAGGTTGGAATCAGGCCTCGTCCTGACCGCTCAAGGAGAGCCACACCTTGATAACAGCCTCATGACAGTACCATGACTCCCAGGGACCCACCAGGGGCCAGGTTCCTGGATATGATTCAAACCGGAAATCAGCGCAGCTGGTGAGAACCTGTGAGGGGTGCCAGCTCTGAAGGAAGCATTATTACAGGTTTTTGGAATGGCATCAGGTAGCTACCCGTACGGGCAGTGTTGTGCTGGTATTCACGTAAGGTACTCCTTTCTTGTTGCCTCACTGACAGGTAACCTGACCTCGCTATGAGAAGGCAGGTAGACTGCCAGCTGGTATCTGAAAAATGAGGTTGTCTGTTTTAGATTTGCTTCTGCATTCCATCTTTTTTTTTGATTGCTCCTGATTTAGGAACTTCGATCTTCATCTCAAAGGTACAGGAAATGAGACCCTTTCCCAGATGCCCAAAGCAGGAATGAAGTCTCATCTACAGATCACTTCCTCCCCTACTTGTTTAAAGACAGAACCTATATAGCCCAGGCTTGCTGGGAACTCATGCTCTTCCCGCTTCAGCCTTCCAAGTCCCAAGATTACAAGTGTGTGCCACTGATGCCCAGCGAGGGCCGTTCCTTAGTGTTCATCTCCACATCTGTAATTCAAAAAAAGCACGGTCTTTTGGAAATCTGTGGTGCATGTCCCTCTGCAGAACACATGCCAAGCTGTGCAGCAGCAGCAGCAGCAGCAGCAGCAGCAGGAAGTATGCCTGTTCTATTTACTGTCTAAACTCTGGTGATTCCAATGGTTCTTGGGGCTGCTCACCATCCCTATTGCGCCTGCTCACCCACTACAATGAGCGAAGCCAACCCGCTGTGTTTAGCGTCTCCATGTGGATGACCACCCCTAGCACCTGCACATAAAAGGCAACTTGGATGACCCACCCTCCAGCTACAAGCGACAGACACAAGGATTTTTTCAAGTTCTTTTGCTTGTTCCTCTTGCCTTTGTGACTCGCATTTCCCGTCAAATGGCCTCCCGATAGTGCCAAACGGGAAGCTGGGACAATCCCACCCCAGGCAGGCAAAAAAAAAAAGGATTGCTGATAATCCCTGCTGGCTGGGAGGGGCAGGGGAAAGGGTTTTCTATGGCCTCGTTATAGAAGCACTTGTCACCTAAGGGTTGTAAAGAGCCTGAGGCTCTGATCGCCCACCAGGAAACATCTAGAGGACAGAGTCATTTGGAAAAGTTACAATACTTAGATCTGAATAATTTTCTGAAGAGAGATAAAGGTATCTTGGAGGGTGTGGAGCTGGTGAGGAAAGACAGAAGCCCTCTCCCAGGCAGGCTTGGGAGCCCAGGCAGATAGGATTAGAGATAAGGTCCCAGCTGGGTTAGTCACGCCCTCCCACACACAATTCACTTGGCAAACTCTCACTGCCAAAGCAGGTCCCATGCTTCAAGCAGAAGGCAGTACAGCCCAACACCCAGGGTGCCTAGAAAGGTAGTTTCAAATAATCTTTTGAAATTTTTATCCAAAAGGTCTGGGAATAACAAAATATGATCAGTTTTTAAAAACCGAGAAAACCACAGTCCTGTGGTCACAGAAGAAGCCAAGTTTCCCCCACTGAACTTTCTGGAAAGGGGTCAGAGACAACAGATCCTCAATTTGCTTTGAAGTGGAAAGCAGGAGGTTATTCCAACACAGGAAATTAAGGAAAGGAAAGAGGGGACAGAGAAGAGGGGACCACTGACAGAGACAGGAGACCCCAGGCCCCCCCTTCTATTCCCAGGCCAATCTGCTATAGGTTGCCTGCCTTCCTTCCTTCCTTCCTTCCTTCCTTCCTTCCTTCCTTCCTTCCTTCCTTCCTTCCTTCCTTCCTAGACATCCTACCTAGGAGGACTCTGGTCCTATTTAGTATCTGTGTCAGGATTTAGGAAGGGCAGTAAAGGTCAATGTATAGTGTATTCTAGGAGAACCAAAATAAACATTCAAATACAGGCCTGAGCATTCTCATCAAAGAGCCCTATCAAATAAACAAAAGCTGTTTGCCTCTGCTACAGTCTGCAGGGTCCCAGAAGGGTCTGGAACTAAAATCTTTTCCCTTAATCTAGAGTCTTTTTCTCCCTCTTCCTCTTTATGGAAATTGAAGGATTTTAAACACTCATTTGGGTAATAAATAAAATGTTCACAGATGATTATGCCACAACCCCTAATATGCCCCCCCCATCCTATGTGCTATACAATTCAAAGAGGAAGAGTTAAATAAACCATGGCTCCCATTTGGCGTTCGGCCCCCATTTGTCCCTTAAATGCCCTACAACTTCAGGAGGAGCAGACTGCACACCATTTGTTCTCATCTCCATTGGTGCTCACACATTCGCAATAGCAAATGACTAAGGTTTGAACTCCTTTCTGAAGCCTAAAGGTAGGCACTCCCTCAGCCTTCAAGCCTTACAGCACTCAGGAATCAGAATTCAAATTTATGCTGGTATGCACACTGCTTCTGCCTTTATGTGCTGAACGCGCACCCACTTCCTTTATGACTCAGCCCCAAATGGGGAGTCCAAGAGAACGAACGGGGTTCCTCACCTTCATCTCTCTCCCTCTTCTTATGTGGGAAGCTTTAGAGTCTCACCAAACGTGGTGAGATGTTCATTGCCATTTTTCTCTTCCACCCCCCCCCCAAGACAACTTCTCACTGTGTAGCCCAAGCGAGCCTTAACCTCAATGATCCTCTTGCCCCAGCCTTGAAGCCCTCGGATTTCAAGTCTATGCTATCATACCTGGCTTCTCAAATCTTGTTTCTGAAAGTTCAGGCAATCTCTGACTTTTTCCCCTATAAGTTGATGATTCTGAGCAAATGAAAGAAAGCCATCAATCATCCCTAACATTCATGTTTTATAATGACATGATAACATTTTGATGAACCCCCTTGACAGTTCTACTTTTAGTATGCATTCTTTGAGAAATATACAATGGCACATTTAATGCCTCTTTAAAATATATTTGCATTTTAACTTTCATAGCGTCTGCATTCATTTGAAAATTTCCTATGGCTCATATTTTATTATATCCCATTCTTTGATGATTTTTCTTTTAAACTGTGTTAAGCTACTTTAAAAAAGAGGGAGATTATGAAATAGTTATTATTTCATGCACAACAATGCTTGGTGCATGGAACATTAGCCCAGAGTGCTTTTATATGCACTCCTTCCCTATACTGAGCTGTTCAGACTGACGTCTTTTCTACCTACCACTGTGACGTCCAGAAGTCAACTTCACTCCAAACTTGGGCTTGTGTTAAGGACAAGGAGAAAGCCATATTCAAGACCTTTGAAAAACCCCTCTGTTTACATGTTACAAGCTATTAAAAAGTAGGCTTGAGATTGTCTCAGGGTTTATGCCAGAGACTGTAAGAATACTATAAACCCAGATTGGGAGAGGGGAAGTGGCGCCTGTTATCAAAAGAAGGGTGTGAGCTTAGCTAGAGGTTCTTGAGACATTGAAGTCAAGATGTTTAAGATACAACTGGAGAATACAGATCGGATCCAGAGGTCAGCCTGCCCACAGACAGCGGGAACAAAGGCTAGAAGCTCAGGAGTCGGGGTCTTGTAATCCCCTATTTCTAAGGCAAATGGAGGGGGAAAAACAACTAAGAAACCTTGGCAGACAAGAAACCCAGAGGTAGGACTGGGAGGGACTAGACCAGGCATACTGACCCCCCAGATCTCAGTCAGTCTCTCCCACCTGGCCAGTGTCCACTACACCAGTCTCATGACTTATTTCTTAAGAATTCCAGCCCCAAGTCTACAGACCACCTCTGTGTTCACTGAAGAATTAGCAGGGAGTGTGAAGAAAGCCCAAGAGACACTAGCTTCACACCATCAAAGAGACAGTAAGGCAGGTAAGAGTCAAGAGACTTTCAAGATGGCCGATGTCAATAATTAGGTCGCTGGCCCAACCGTTGTACCCAGGAAGCCACCCCGTTCCCTTTGTTCCATGTGCACAAGTTTTACCATCTAATCATGTTCCTGGTCTGTTAAATCATATTTAAAACGGTCATAAACTGAAATAGACAGCACAAATACAATCCTCATAATGAAAATATTTTTTAATTAAATCCTGTGGTGAAGTCAGAAACCTCGGCACCGTGGGTGAGCCTCCCACACTTAACAGAAATGCCAGGGACAGAGTGAGCAGAAATGGCAACTGGCTCTCCAGGCTCTTTCTTCACTTCATTCAGTCCTCCACCCTGCTTCCTAATATATATACATATATATGTATAATATTCATTAGTCATTTATGCATATTATATTCATTACACATGAATATGCATAATATATTCAAAAACACTAAAATCCCATTGGTTACAATAATGAAGAGAAAGGAGTGAATGGAAATGAAGTGACAGATACATACAAAAACCCCGGGTGATGAGAGATGCTCTGAGGTGGTAATAAAATAATTGCATCTATTCTCCCAATATTGAGAGCCGGAGCCACTAAAACAACGCATGGTTTGCAGAGGGCAATGCCCTGTTTTATGGAGCGGCAGGGCAGAGGTCAGAGGCAGAGAGCTAGCTAGACTTCTGATTCCTTCCATGTGCTACCTGCTCCTACCTAACCAGTGCAAGTCCTAATTAGTCCAGTAAGACTTCAGAGCAGTTGAGCACAAAGCCCATCAGATTCTGTGCGAGCAGCACAAGTTGATGCCAGACTTCTGATAAAAAAATAAAACTTAGCCGGGCAGCAGTGGTGGTGGTGGCGGCGGCGGCGGCGGCGGCGGCGGCGGCGGCGGCGGCGGCGGCGCACGCCTTTAATCCCAGCACTCGGGAGGCAGAGCCAGGTGGATCTCTGTGAGTCGAGGCCAGCCTGGGCTACCAAGTGAAGTTCTAGGGAAGCCGCAAAGCTACACAGAGAAACCCTGTCTCGAAAAACCAAAATAAATAAGTAAATAAAACTTTAGAAGGGCCATCATGTGTGTGCGAGCAATCAATAAGATAGACGGTTAATTAAATGTCTTACAGCCTAGTGTGGTAGTGTACTACAGCGCTTAGGAGGCTCAGGAAGGAGGATAGAAAGTTTGGTCACAGAGCAAGACCTTGCTGTTAATATTCTGATCCCACCCCCTTGGCGCCACCCTGTGTCCTGAGGAAAACCTCCACCCTTCATCTCCCTCTCCTCTCCCTCCATTCCCACGAGGTGTGCACCCCTTGCCACCACCACCACCACCCCCCCCCCCCGCTCCTTTCCTATCTTCTCTTCATCTATTATAATAAACCATTTCCTCGTGGATGTAGCCTCTGGGTTGTGAATGTCCACCCGCAGCCCCGCCGACTTGCTGGCATGGAGTGGGTCGCCTGCCAGGCCGCCACTGCATCTGCTCAGCATGCCAGCATTTTTCCCTCCACAGGCAAAACAGGCTGGGGCCACCTCGTAATAAATCATAGCACTTGCTGCATCAAAAACCCAGCGGTGGTGGCGCACACCTTTAATCCCAGCACTCAGAAGGCAGAGGCAGGGGGATCTCTGTGAGTACGTGGCCAGCCTGGGCTACAGAGCGTGCCAGCACAGCCAGGGTTACCCAGAAAACCCTGTCTCAAAAAAAACCAAACACCTAAAAAACCAAAAACAAGCCAAAAACCCAGCAGCAGCAACAACAACAAAAAACTAACAGCTGTGTTTTGTGACCCCTCCAGCATCTTTTAGTTGAAATGAAGCAGAAGCAGAAGCAGAAGCAGGCAGGTAAAGACTGCTCTGTTATGTCTTGGTGTAAGTTGTTAGAACTCACCAATGCAGACTTTACAATCAGTCTTTATTATTATTATTATTATTTTTAATCTAGAGACAGGCTCTCGGTATGCAGCCCTAGCTGCCCCGAAACTCAGAATGCTACGATTAAAGGTGTGTGTCACCTTGCCCAGCCCAGGAAAAAAAAAAAAGGAGGGAGGACATTGTACCTGGTGACCTTTCAGAATGTCTCGAATTCTTAGCTATCTACATAAACTTTATAGAGGCCTTAATGGCTTTGCTTAGGCAGGGAAGATAAAGTGTGTAAGGAATTTCTCTGGATTTCTCAATATCTCAAGTGTTCATCCAGGTTACTAAACAACCAGGCTCAGCGGCCACAACTAATGTTTATTAGCTGGGGTGGAAAAATGAATCTCAATTTGCTCACATTTTACAGCTATTGTTTAGGAATGAAAATGTACAGCAGGTCTATTTCCTAATAACTCAGGTATTTAAAATGAAAATTTCCAGGTAATGATCTTACTTTCAAAATCCTGCCATCCTCAAATGTGTCCTACCTGAGGAATGCAGGTGGGGGATAAAGATGCAAATTTTATAAATATAAACATGTAATTTTAGAGCTTCCCGAAGAGACCTTAACATTCTTCGGTGCTTGCCAAATTACAGGCCACGATAGAAATTTGTTTCATAAAAGAACGTGGAAAAAAAAAATTGATGTCAACTGGACCAATCTGTCAAGTAAGTGGCACTCAAAGTGGCCTCAGGGCAAAGCAGCTGCAAGTCATTTGTCCCCACAATGTGGCCACAGAGAGGACATCCTTTATGCTGTGTGAAGCCTCCCATTAAGGGGAATGAAAACCTGTACCACACTCAATGGCCAAGGTACACAATCTAGTTAAAAGGTTAATTTTATGACTCGTGGATCTGAATATTAGAGATGGGGAGGAAAATGAGTTGTCATATGCTCCCTAAATTACTTTTCAGTTAGGTAAGATGAGGGAGGTATGTCTTTTAATTAAGTTCCTTAGTTCCGGCAGCGGCAGGCTCCCGGCCACACCACTCCTGAGTTCCATCAGCAAAGGCGGACGGACAGGCTCAGTGGTCAGACACACTTGAAATGAGTGATGGTGATGCCATTCCAGAGCAGCCGAACGTGAAATGTAACCCTCATCAGTGAAATGGGGTTCGGTCATGCAAGGAATAATGGAAAGAAAGGAACTGGCCACAGAATACTTGGTATGTACTCAAAATAGGCACCGGGTGTCTGCTTCCTTCATGAACCTGCTGCCTATTCTTCCTTATAGAATGTGTCTTCCAGGTACTGAGTTATTAAGGATGGGTGAGCTCAAAAAATATAGGCATCAGTTGGGTCCCCTGAGGGGCTATGTCTCCACAGTGGTAGGTCTCCTTATGCAACTTTGAATTAGGCTCAGCCATTTCCCATGGCATTGTCTAGGTAAGAAAACAGGTTCTGCAAAGATTCCAAGTAGTTAACTAGTCAAAATGGGAGTCAGATTAAGGTTTAGCACATTCCAAAAATACATATTACTTATGTTTACAGAAGGGTTATGGCTTAACTCTTTGCATACACAATGGTAATTATTAACATCGCCATGAGCAAGAAGAGAAAATATCACAGCCAGCTTAAACTAAGGAAACGGAGGCAGATAGGTGAGTTAACCAATTGCCTGGTGGTACACACAGCAAAGGAGGGGCAGACTCAGAACTTAAAAATGTTCTAGGACAGGTGCAGTTCATGCATGCATGCCTGCAAAGTTCCTTCCCCATTCTTATGAGCTCAGAACATAATGGGGCCTTCCTAACTAATCAAGAAAAACATTCACTCACATGCTTCAAAACCAAGTAGGAGAGTCCATGTCTTTAGAATGGCCTTAGAATAAAGCACAATTAAATTGAACTTTCCCACATCTTCCCACTTCAGTTCTACCATTAAGCCTTCCTTAGAGCGACAAGTACCTATGATTAACATACACAAGCATGTGCCCATGTGCCCTTTCCTGATTGACATCTGTGCGCATCTCCCTGCCCAGTCTGTCACTAGAAAGCATTAGGAGCAATGGACAAAAAGGGGGAATATGAAATTAAGACCATGGTTAAGGGGTGGCTGGAAGACAAGACACATACCTCACAAAGCTCCATACAGAACTTCCTAATTTCCTGGCTTAGGGCATTAACTTAGCCCCAGAGGAGATGTCAGAGCCTAGGAGCTCATTCTCATCCCTCCAACTGGGTATGAGGGCTGCCACCCTCAACAAGCCAGATGCACCTGTATTCAGAATTGCAGACACCTGAGGTGAGATGTCCACGCCCTCTTAGAGTATCTTCTCAAACCCTTTAAAGGACTTAACCCAGAAGTTGGCAAGGATCTGTCTCCACGCTATCAGTGGCTAATATTGATCTGGCACAACAATGTTATTGCTATTTCCAGTTTTGAAGTGGAAACTGAGATGCAGAAAGATTTGTGACCTTAACGCTCACTGACCAATAGGACAGTTTAGACTCAGACAATCGGGACCTAGCTTCCTGATACGGCCCTGCAGGCCCCACCCTTTAATATTTCCCCAATTCCTGAGGCTCAGGAACAGAGACAAAGACATTCTTTCATGTGTTAAAGGTGTTTATGTATCTTTCCCAGGCCCCGCCCCTCCTGAGTGCCGCCCAGTTCCCCTCTCTGCATCTACACCAGGTGAACCTTATCTGTTGTTTAAAACCCAGCTATGCCTGTCCAGTTCCCTCCTGCGTGAATGCATGGAGATTCCTGATAGGAGGCATGTAATCCACAACAAAGGCCTGATAAGAGTCTCTCAGGTAAGAGAGCAAACATATTAACTTTACAGAAGAATGTACCTGCAGAGTTAAAAATACACAGATAGAGAAGAAGAAAGAGAGCAGCCAGCTCCAAGAAATAGCTACCTCCTTAGCAGAAAATCTCCTGCACCAACGGTCTAGCTCCAGGCTGGATAACAGAGTATACGTTAACCATCAGATAGAAAGGAAAAAAGTTCCACCAGCCACTGGAACTTTTTCTCTGCTCACTCATATAGGACACCCAGCTACGCCTTGCTCACCTATCTTGCTGGCTCCTTTTGAATCAGGGAGGAGGAGGAAGAGGCCTGGCCCAGTCAGAACACACCTTTTCCATTAGTGTTATCTGTTCCTACACAGCTTGCTTGCAAAGCATTTTCCTAAACAATTCTCAGTTAATGAACTGACTCATCAAAATCCCCGGGAGAGTGGGAGTTCTCCCGTTTCCCAGATGGAGAAATTGAGTTTCAGGGAGATTACTAAAAGAAGGAGGTAATCGATCTCGGATTCCATCCAATCTAGTGCAGCACTGGCCCCACCATGCCTCCTCATTGCCCTGACCTCCCCTTCCTTCTGAGTCCCGTGGTCTTCTGTTCTGGCTACACCTCAGGATTTAAATATTCTCCAAATAGAAATAAAGACATGGTTTTTGCCTCTATCCACTATGCCCTCTGATATAAGCAGATAAAAATCAAATTAGTATTTGGAGGCTCAGAAATATTAAGAGCATGTGTCCCTAACAGAATAATCTGTCCACATGCCACAAAACCTCTTTTTTCCCCTTCAAAAAGAAAGAAATTACCTCTAACAATGTATATAATATAATAATATACTAGTGTTCTTTCTGAAGGTAGGATTGCATGTGATTTCCTTCACAGCAATATTCTATACTACCGAAATATGTACAATTAACATATATTACACTGTTTGACATCAGTGGGAAAAGTAATTTTAAAAAATATTAAGCAATGAGGGCCCTGGAAAATGTCATGTCCCTCCGGGAGGAAGGGAGAGAGAGGGACCTATGGAGAGGACTGGCCCTGGCATGCCCTGAGGAGGGCTGCAGAGGGGACATGCCAGTGAGTAACTGAGCAGATAGATGCCTTCCTCTCCTGGAGGATCTGTGACTCCCGAAAAACTGCCATCATTTAGGGGCTACTCCCCTAACCACCCCCTAACATGCAGGCTGATACTATGGAGAACGCCAAGTTCAAAGCTTGGTTGGAGCTGGGCAGAGGGGTGGTAATTGCTGCAGCCAGACCTAATTAGTGTAACTAAGGCTTTGTAGGTAGCAAATCTCCCTCCGGTTCAGGAGGGGTCATCACAGGAAGCCCTGGCTTCAAAACAGAACTGTAGGTGATGTGGGGGTGCATAACCCCTGGCACTTAGCAGGTTTTGGCAATACCCCCACTAGCCTTAGAACAGGGCGCAGGATGAAAAACACCATCCGAAATGCTGCAGACCGTCTGATGTCATATCATGGACCTTTTAGACACACACCACCAGCCTTTCCCCTACATTTTCTTCATGTAAAGGACTCCAGACCACTGGCAATCAAAACGGTGTTTTAATGTGGACACTGCCTTCATAGCAGAAAATTTGACGGCACACTCATGAAAAGAAAGAAATATCCAACTCAGAATGCAGAATGATTTCAAATGTTGTATTTACTGGTCCTCAAAATAATAAATATATAAAGGAAATAGCTCAATAGGAGCAGGTAATAAACCACGATGCCCCTGGTGCTCCAACTTCATGACTTTGTGGAAAGGGAGGTGTTGCATGCAGACTGATTAGTAGAACAAGATCTAATATTCTCTCTCTCAAAATATGTGCTACGAAGCCTGATCCTCTTCCTCTGAGGTTCTTTCCTTATTGTACATGTCTATGCAAGTCGAAATCAGCTGTTATTTGTTAGCAAGGCTCTGTGTAAACATTAAGGCCAGGAGACTGACTCATGCCTGGGAACAGGAAGCGGAAGGATGGGAGCACACTGTTACTTTCATTGGGAGTCCTGTTCAGCATTAACCATTCCAGAGGAGGTGGCAGTTAACGTCCCATAATGTGAAACATTTGTGTGTGTCCAGAAGTAAATTCTAGAACAAACCAGCATCAGTATGCTGGGGGAGACTTAGGGATGCTGGGTTCACAGGTTCGAAATCATCCATCACGCATGTGGACTAGGGACTCGAAATGTCCAGAGTCTGAACTTGCGGGGAAAGTGAGAACTGAGGGCCACAGGCTTTGTGCGTGTACCCTCTGACAATTGGGGACACAGGGAGGAAGGTCTGTTCTGCACCCCCGCTGGGCGATCGATCAGTGCATCTGCCTCAGCCAAGGGAAGGGAGAGTGACAGCAGCCCGGGGGGTCTGCAGTGCCTTCCGGAACCCCCAAACCAGACCCCCAGATTCCAGTTCTCTGACTGTGCAGTGGGCAGATAGGACTATCTGGTTGCTGTTACTCAGTTCACTTACATTTTTGACTTTTTGTATATTCACGTAATATATTAAAACTGTACATAATATGCCAGATACGGTGGCCCATGCTTTTAATCCTAGCCCTTGGGAAGCAGAGGCAGGAGGATCTCTGATTTCAAGACCAGCTTGGTAAACACTGTGAGCTGTTCAGGGCAGCCAGAACTATATAGAAGGACTATCACAAACAAAACAAAACAACAATGCCCCCTCCCCCCCCCAAAAAAAAAAACCACAGTCAAAACAGTACAAATTTATGGGATCTAAGTGTGATGCTTTAAGCACTGCCCCCACTTTCTTACTCCAAGTACTCAGAAAGTTCATACATCAACTGTGAGCAGCTAAAAACAGTTAGCTGAAAAACAGCCTATAATGGGTCATTGTGAGAGGTGCAGGATCAGCCCAACATGCCCCAGTCACCATCAAGTTCATAAAGGAATCAGAGTGCCTAATTGTGGCAAAAACCTCAAGAACATAAGGCCAAATAAGAATTATCATGGGAGGAGTCTCACCTACCAGCACACAGCACTGAAGTGGGAAAGCAATGTTAAGTGTGTTGTCGCTGTGAAGAACTCTGCACTCAAGTCGAAAAACTATTTATACCTGTGGGTTTATAGTTCTGCAAGATATTAACAGATTAACCACTCCATACCTCTGATCCACTGATCACTGGTTTGTTTGTTTTTTTATCCTTCAAAGCATTAGGCCTGTTCCTACTTGAGAAAGAAAGCCCTGTCTTCTTTCTTGAGTTAAGAGTCAGTGTGCCCCAGCTCAAAATCTACTTACAAAGAACTTTTGCATCTTATAACTTTTTCCAAAGCTTTAGCAATTCCCTAGACAGGCGTTTCATTGTTATTTTAAATGCAAGTAGGAAAACAAAGGATATTCTAATTCAAGGCTGAACCAACATAGATAGGGAAATCAAGCAAGCCCATCCCCCTAGACACACAGGACACAGTGACCTTCCAATTTAGGAGTGATTTTGAAATACTACCATGATTGTTCACTGATGTATATAAAAGATTTATTATTATTTTTAAAAAATGCCAATTAAAACAAGTGAAAAGTCCTATCTACCTACCTATATCATCATAGATATATTATAGATGTCAGTTTTAATCTTTATAGTATAGTTATCAGACCCAAACAGAATGCCATGGTGCAAAGGCCTCAATTTGGTTTTCTTTTGCAGGCAAGTGGTCTTGAAACGCCAAAGGTTGCTGGACTCGAGGGCTGCTGAGATTTCTCAATCGACATGGGGGGGGGGGAAGATAAGCAGAGCTCCCTGGGAAGCTCACAAGGGAACCCACAAACCCAAGCCTAACAAATGGGGTGTTTAGTATTTGGATTTATCCACTTAAGATTTATGGATCCAGATCTGCCTGCGGGCCACTTTTAACTTGCTGGGTAGGCACCAATTAAATACCAAAGTCCTAGTCAGCATAAGGGCAAACAATCAACTTCTAGTTCTTCCCCCAGGAAACCATCTGTGTGGACTTCCAGAAAGTCAAGTCAAAATGACCTCCTCCTACAGACCTACAACGTTTGCAGGGCCCAGACTCAGGGGCTGCTCTCCAAGCACCCCCTCTACAGTTGAAATCTTACACTGAGCTCCTGGAGAGGTCCATGGTACCTACCCAGGTCTCAGATGGTGGGTGAAAGCACCTTTGCAAGGCCAGTCACAGCTCTTAGCACACGGGTCTTCTTAGCGCAAATACGCAAAGCTGCTTCCTCTCTAAACAGACACATTTGCCTTCTTCTAATGTTGGGCAGGGTTCACACTGTCACCTCTTTTGTTCATTGACGCATGGGAAGGGCCTCAGGTACTCTTATGATCTCCTTAGTCTCGGGCCCCTTTTACTATACTGTTGTCTGAACTCTGGCCAGTGGGGAAGGACCCTGCTTCTTCTCTGGGGCTGGTCGCCTTGAGCTCTTTAGTGTATAGTTGCCAGTTGTTGAGGCTTGGAGCAGGTAGGAGATCAGAAGAGAAATCAAGAGCAAGCAACCACCTCAATAACAACAACAACAACTGCCTGTAATCCACGGCACTGGAGCCCCTGAATGGCCTTGGCATATAAAATACGGGTATGTTACAGGTAACAAAGCTGGGGTGAGTGTCCAGCCCGCTGCCCAGCAGCTCCACGTCTCCAAGCACTTGAATTCTTTATGTCTTGGCTCAGAATCTGTTACAGCCTATCATAAGCACAGACCCATTTCCTGTCTTGGCTTCTCCATAGCCACTCTGGCCTTTTCGTAATGTGTGAATGAGGAACCGGAGGCAGTGGCAATAACCGGCCTCCCTCCCCCGGTGGGTATCAGTGAAGGGCACAGATGTGCACCCGGCTGGGGTGGCGGGTGACTGACTTAGAGCGAGGAGGAAATTTCTTCAAAGCAGAAGTTCAAAGGTGTGTCTCGGGAAAGAAAAGTGCCAAAACTCTGGTCTCCACCCATCTGTGACTCCTAAAGTCAACACGGCTTCTAGACACAGAGAGCAGGACTCGCTGAGTGGATTCCAATTTGTAGAGTTTTATCACAAAGAATAAGGATGGAACGGGAGGAGAGACCTGGCCCCTTCCAAGGAAATCAGCCTGATCTCAAATACATGCTTCCACTTTGTGATTACTCTATTAAAACAAAAGAAAATAACCTCAAGGGGAAGGTTTGGATTACAGAGGTTGGAAAGGTTTTTCTTCACTTATAAAATGTCAGTCAGGACAACCTTCAACACGGCCATGACTACTCCAGTATCTATCGGCAAAATGTGGATAGGTTGACTGAGGTCTCCTGGGGTTGGTAGGGGACCATAGTGTAAGATCCAGCAGAACTATACCAGAAGAGCGTAGGGGTAGGAAAGCCTGTGGGTGAGATCACATTTTCCCAGTTTCTCTGTGGCATGCCCTGTGGTTCACATCTAAGTAAAAGAAATTCATATTTACGCCGTCACCCCGGCTGGTGGTTCTCATCTGTTCTGTCCAGCCTGGGTAAAGAGATTCAACGGCAGAAAACAACCCAACGTCTCTTTCCTGGGTGTCAGGCCACCTAGACATGAGGATGTCTAAGGGAATGATTGGAGTACACAATGGATTTGTCCAAACGCTTACCAGCATTACTAAACAGTGGGCAATCTGGCTGTCCAGATGGGTTTGGTTCAGCTAAATCGTCTGCCTTGGCTGCTGATGGCTTCGGTTAGTCTTTGTGGCTAATCCACATCCAGCCTAGATCTAAACAAGTTCTCTTAAATGGAGCATGGTGCTGACTGCAGGCCCAACCGAGGTGTTAACACAATCTGAAAGTCTCAACCGTCCGTTCCTTCTGTTCTTCCAGCATCTCTGCATTTACTTGATGATTTCATTTTATATCTATAATCAAACTGAGCAGCCTTTCTTATCTGTGTAATATACTCCCAATTATCTGCTCCTCAAGAAATGGTAAGTAGAAAAGAGATAAGTAGCCCACAAGTCTTCCTTCCCAGGGTAGAATTGCCCTTCACTCAGATGTGTATGCTGGTTCATTCTTTTTTCTTTTCTTTTCTTCTAGGTGCTAGAGTGTGGACTAAGGATCTCCCAGCCACCAGGAGGGCATTTATAACAAAGCCTCAACTACACCTCAACCTTCTTCCTGACCAAAGAGAACACCTAATTTAAACACACATGAGACTGGCAAATTCTACCCTGGCAGAGATTGCCCTTGTCAGCTAGGGGAGATGGAGATGTAAACACTGGTTTTTTTCCTATGGTCCCTGCATCCACTGACCTTCCTGTTAATACCAGGTTAAAAGGAACACCAGGCACCGTTATGTATCTCAGATCTACTCAGCAACGAGACCCACAAATCATGTTCAGCTCTGACACCTAGAATGAGCCTGAGGAGTGTGGGCAATAAGAGTTCATCAGCAGTTTCCAAATGCTCTTCTCTAGCCTAAATTCAGCAGAACAGACTGCAAGCGGGTTCAAAATGAAGATCACTGGGGCTGGAGAAATATCTCATCAATTAAGAACCCTAGCTGCTTTCCCAGCGGATCTGTATTCAATTTCCGTCACCCACAAGGGAGCTCATAACCACTTGGAAGTACAGTTCCAGGGGATGTGATGCCCTTGTTTGGCCTCCACAGATGCTGGGCAAATATATGTTGCACAAGTATACATGCAGATCAAATACCCATACACAGAAAATAAATTAAACAACTAAAAAAAAAAACACGAACAACAACAACAACAACAAAAAAAAAAAAACAACTCAGATCATGAACTCCAAACTTTAAAACTCTTTTGATAAGTGACCTTAAAAGTATACATTTGTGGTAGGGCAGGAGCTAGGGATAACTCAATGACAGACCCACGCATGAGCTTAGCGTGCCAGAGGCCTGGGTTCAATTCCTTACACCAGACAAATAAACCAGGTGCACTGGTAACAAGTATCTCAAAGGGCTCTGATGCACAAACTCCTTTCTGGGACCCCACAATGGCTCATTGTCAGGGAAAAAAAAAAACAGGCAGTGACTACTACTCACCTTCCCCTAACTTATCTTATGCTTTTCACCCAAAGAAGGTAGCAAGCACCTATTGACTTTCTACCATGGCTCCAGACTCCACGTCTCAGTAAACATCATCTGCACGGCCACTGGCCTTAAGGAGTCATCTACAAGGCAATAAAGCATCAATCATGCTAAACCAAGGGCAAATCCTTTTTCTCCTCTTCAAACACTGATTTGTTATTTTCTCCTTTTGTTTAAATAAAGTTAAACATCCTTTAAATTTAACCCTCAAGTCAACTTTGTTCCAAGGGTTTCCTTATCTTTTTTTAGCCTGCCCGAAAGTACCAGAACAAAGATTCTGGTAAACATTACAAATCCTCATATCAATGGTGCATTCCCTTTGGTTAAGTTAAAAAAAAAAAAAATCTACCACTCCTGACTATAGTACAGAAAGAATCTCTTAGAATCAATGGCTCTTGGTGGCTCAAAGATAGAAAGCAACCTCCGCGTATCTGATAATAAATTGGCTGGGGGGAAAAGACCAAATTCCCCTTCCTTGTTCTTCAAAGTCCTTCGGGACAAAGTCCAGGGTGGGGCAGGCAACTCCAGTTCCCGTTTCCTTGGGCATTTGTTTGCATTTTATCTTCTTCCCCTTGGGGGTCTTTCCAGATAAGGCCAGTCTACAGAGACAGTTCTGATGTCTGCATAGCTTACCCACAGTTCATACAAGGATCTTACCATACCTTTAGAGCTACAAGGCATTGGCAAAGGGCCTACCCTGCTAAGTGTTTCTCTGGGCACTGAGGTAGTAGAGTGGAGAAACATGTTCAAAGGCCGATAACCAGTGGCTTTCAGAACAGAGATGGGGGAAACCCTCACACAAAATCAGAGGCATTTGGGGAACTTGAGTTCTGGATGACAAATGGTTTTAAATTATTTGCTTTGAAGTAGACTGTAGGCATGTTGGGAGTGTGGGGCATCCCAACTAGGGTTCTCAAACCCTCGGCAGCCCCTCTACCACAGAGCTTTCCAGACAGGCTCATCAATATCCAAATTACCTCAGTGGCAGAGACATACTTGCGTAGCACACTTAAGCCCCAGGATTTGATTCCCCAGCATTGAAGAATACATTTTTAAAGAAATAAATAAGCAAACAAGTCAATACCATGATGCTTATTTGTCAAGGGTGGTGGGTGGTTCACACTTATACTGCCAGCACTCAGGAGTCCAAGGTAGGGTAATTGGGAGTCTGCAGCCAGCCTAGCCTAGGCTACATAGCTGTGGTTCTAACAAGAGCGAGATTCTAGAGGTAGTATACTGGGAAGCTCGTATCAAGAAGTACACAAAATTTCAGCACAAATGACTTAGTAAATGCCAGAAAAGGGGAGCTATGGCATCGTTTGTGCCATGGACCTTTGATAGCATCAGTGAACTCATGAACGAGTGAGCTTTAGGCCATGAACTGTTCGTTGATTCATTTCAACGGCAGCTATGGGTAGCTCCAGGCTTGCATGCCTAGTACATGATTTCCACTGCACCTTTTGGGAGCTATGGCATCTCCCCACTGCATCTAGGTACTTCTGAAGCCACACCTAAAGCAAGTTAAAAATCACGATAAAGGTGGAGAGATGTGTTCTGGTGGAAGATCCACCTCAACTCCCCTGCCTCATCTCTTTCCCCAAACTCACCCCTTCAAAGCCCGCCAAACACAGCTCCTCCCCCAGAGAGGCTCAAGACCACTCCCCCACAGGGTATTTAAGCTGCATCCCAGAAAACAGACATGTGGTTTTCTGGTCTCTTGTCCCTATCTCCTCTCTGGGGGGCTGGGAACGCTTTACCCATTAAACCGGGGCTTTCCTGATTTGGATTGCTGTGTCCGCGGAGAGGCTTATTGGGGTGCAAAAAAAACCTTATCAAGATGGTGCAGTGGTTAAGAATACTAGCAACTCTTTCCTGAACTCAGCACCCACATAGTGGCTTACAACCACCTGGAACTCCAGTTCAGTTCCAGGGTATTCAATACCCTCATCTGGTCTCTGAGGGAATGTGTATGCATGCAGTACATAAACAAGCAGGCACACTCACACATACATGTAATATAAAAATACATCTTTAAAAATTACTTCATCTCCAAGGGTTGAATCCATCTCCTTTCAGGACAAAAATTTCTCTGGACTACACCGTTTTAAAAGAAAAGCTGGGGTCACAGAAATGGCTCAGGTTAAAAGCATGTGCTGTTCTTGCATAGGATCTAAGTTCAGTTCCCAGCACCAACATCAGGTGGTTTACAACCTCTTGTATAACGCTCAAGCCTTGATGATACAAATACAGACATATACTTACACATAGTCAAAAATAAAATAGGCCAGGTGTGGTCTTTAGTTCCAGCAATTGGGAGGTAGAGGCAGGTGGATCTCTGTGAGTTCAAGGCCAGCCTGGTCTACACAGAAGAGACTGCCTCAAAAAAAATAAAATAAAATAAATTTAATTAATTAAATAGATGAATAAAATACATTTTTTAGTACCTAAAAAAGGATGTCGTAAATGACACCCCACCCCTGCCCCAAGACAGGGTCTCTCTGAGTGCTGGAATTAAAGGTGTGCACCACTATGCCCAGCCAAAAAAAAAAAAAAAAAAAAAAAAAAAGCTGTAGATAATTTGAAGACAATTCCAAACAAGTTCTAAGAAAGTACCAGCATCATTACCATATGCCTCAAACCATCCCTTTTAAAGATTTATTTGCAAGAAAAGTCTTGGCATTTTTTAAATCTTTTTAAAGATGTATACAGACGCCTTTGTATAACTGTGTCGTCTGGAAAGTTGACAGGGAACTGGGTATGCAGCAAGCACATAATGCGTGATTTATTGGATTGAAGTAAGAGCCTCACACACACCGGGATGGAGCAGACGTGTGTGAGCCGGGTCGTATGTCTTCTGTCCTGAGACACGAATGAAATCTCCTTAGGGATTAGCCCTACCTGTAATTTATTTCCACATTATTCTTATGTGCAATATTATTTTTGGCATGTTAATGTATTGTCAAAGAATTCCAATCTAGTGATATGACAAAAGGTGTATTTCATATCAGAACGTAAAAAGTGTGAAAATCAATTGAATTATTTATCAATGACATCCAATAAAGGTAAGCAGTATATTCTGGGTAATGTCATTTCTCTGGAATAAATTGCAGCCCAGGGAGCTTGGATTAATTACTAGAGTTTTATTCTGACTATTATGATCAGTTGGAGTTGCTGAAGGAAGATGAAAACCAAGAGTTGTCTCTGTTATGCCCTCAAAGAAAGAGCAATTGGCCAGAATCCATATCATTTAGATGATTTTCCTTTCTTGGCAATTGACGAAACCTGTAAGTTTACATTTGGCAGATAAAATAAACGCTGAATGTCAAAGTCAGTCTTTGATCTGGTAAATAAACCCACAGAAAATTCAGCCTCAATTACTCTTGAAATTTATTACACATTCAATATTGGAGCAAGATGCTAACACATGCACATTATGTGCCCAGCTCTTGAGTATGCTACAAAAACCAACCAGACGCCTACAAATACACAAAACCACACTGACATCTCCACATTTTCCTCTCCACGTTCACCCATCTCTCCACTTCAGTGATCATGGGGGAGTGCCAGGACTACACAGGATTCTGTGTACTGTAGTTTTAATAACTCAAGTAGATGCAAAGAAAAATAAGAATCAGACAGCCGGAGAAGAGGGTAGACTCTGTGTGGGAACTGCCACATCCAGTGCAGGCTGCTTTCTGGACAAGGATGTTCAGCTGAAGGGGAAAGAGAAATCGAACTGGTAGCCTAATTTCTCTGATCAGACTAAGGCACAGAACCACAGCAGCCCAGCAGTGGTGGTAGATCAGCCAGAGCTGATGTGTACTGAGTGATTAGTGTCTCAGGCCCAGGCTGCCTGATGCTCCACATGCTGACTTCTGTTCTCTCTCTGCACGCTCGTCTATAATGGAGTCTGTACTGTTCCTATGTGAGTAAACCAGGCCCGGGGAAATTCACTGACTTGCCTGAACACCAGCAGCTAATAAATGGAGAGCACTTACTCTCTAAGTAATACTGCGGGGGCCCGAAAAGCGAGATAAAATGTTATTAGGAAGTTTAGGTGACATTAAGGAATGCAATCAAAATACTTTAGAGAAGGAGAAGCGAGCAGCACTCTGCAGCCCCGGTAGGCGGGAAGGCATTTAACACCGGATGAAGGGAAGACAGGTACAGCCTGAGGATCTGAGGACAACGAAGGAGAGAACAGATATGCTGAGGCAGCCCTTCCTGGGCAGGGCTCTTGTGCTGTGGTGCCTTCTGTATAGAAGTGAACATATAATCAACACTTTCATTCCTGCCTCTGAGTGTGTGTGTGTGTGTGTGTGCGCGTGCGTGCGTGCGCGTGTGTGTGTGCGTGTGCGTGTTTTGCATGTGTATTGAGTGTGTTCAGGGACAGAGGTGTATGTGCATGTGATATGTGTTTTCCTATAATGAAGTGTGTGTGTGTGTGTGTGTGTGTGTGTGTGTGTGTGTGTGTGTGTGTGTAGGCAGGCTTGGCATCACCTAAACAGTGAAAGCTGGATGGCACTTTCTACCCTACCAGTCCCAACGCTACTTAATAACTGTTGTATGTTTCTATAAGACAACTGTGCCTTCTTCTCTCCGTTCAAAACGTCTAGGGGCTGCCCCTTGGAGTTACTCCTTTCTATACATAAATAGAAACAAGCACACCCATCACTACTGACACACTGATCTTCTCTACGCCATCTGACTAAGGCAACAGGAGCAAGCCTAGCATCTTGGAGCATGCAGGTCATCCAAGCACTGGGGATCCCGAGTTCAAAGTTAGCCTGAGCCGTTGAGTTGAAAGCCTATCTGGGCTACAATGAGTGATCGTGTCTCAAGGGAAAAAAAAAAAAAACAACAAGGGGGAGGGTGTAGAGGGGAGGAAGAAACAGATCAATATGTAATTTAAATAATCTGGTCGATACTGTTTAAATGATCAAACATGCCAGTTTTGATCAAGCTTTTTTTCTTTCTGTATTGATGTGACCTTTATAATGGTTGGATTTTCATGCCGTGAATGTGTAACAAGAGCTTTGGTGCCCATGCTCACTTTTCCAGAGCTGAGAATTCGGAACTGAGAATTCAGCAAGGTTCTTTACTGGATCTTTTAGGTTTGGGTTATTTTTTTTTGGGGGGGGGGGGTGTTTTGTTTATTTGTTTTGTTTTTTTGAGACAGGGTTTTTCTCTGTGTAGCCCTTGCTGTCCTGGAACTCACAGAGATCTGCCTGCCTCTGCCTCTTTGCTAGGATTACAGGTGTATGTCACCACTACCCTGTGGGTTTTCGAAGTCATGAGAGGGTCTCGAACATAAGCAGTTGTTGTTTGGGGTCTTATGGTCTCATTCCAAAACTCAAGACAGGCAAGCACATTCTAGCTTCCTGGGGTTCAGAACAACTGCAGGGTTGAGAGCTTTTTAATGGAGGAGGATTTCAGGGTTACAGTTAGAAGTTCCGGACCCAGTAGGGAACTGGAATGTTGATTCACAAAGAGACAGAGTGGTTGCATTTTCTAGTGTGTGGGAAGCTGTGACTCCACTTGCAGGTACAGGTCCCTGCTTATCCTAAGCAAAACAGAAAGCAGTGCAATCCCCAGTAATGAAATGAATTCATGGCCCAGTGGGTGGGTGGTGCTGAGGTCACCAGCAAACCACTGGCTGCTGTCTTCAGGGACATCAGAGGAAAAAAGACAAATGCCACCACCCAAGCATACTGAGGCTCCTACAGCCAGGGACAGGAGCCTTCCCCCATGACATCATCGAATGGGACTTCAGGTTTATTTTGTGATGTTGGGGTGTGTTTCTTTCTCTGTTTGATTGGTTCCACAGTCAACACTAGTAACTTCACTGATAAAACTTGTTAATGCGTTTAGTAGTTGAAACAATTAAAACAATGCTTTTGTGTCATGATGAGGAAGAGAGTTTCGGGTTCAAGGAAATGCCTGTGGGCAAGCTCGCCTGAGCTCTGAATGACAAGAGCTTCCAGATCAGAGCCTGAGAGAGCTGAGGATGGTGGGAGAAAGCAAGAGGCGTTTTTCTACATTTGGTTTGCACGATCGGAAAAATAACTTGTGAAGAACTCAGGAGTTTTGAAAAGGAGACGTGCAAGCCTTGATGGGATAGTTAGCATTCTGTGGGGAGCTAGGACAGGGGCATGCAAGGGTGGTATGGGCACCTGAAGGACCCAGTTTCGGGGTAGTGAAGCTCTGAAGGGGGGGCAGAATGAATTCTGAGGTCACAAAAACAACTGTTGACAAAGTAATCAACACACTGAACTCACAAAGGAGAGAAAACCAAGTCTAGAGAGATCGGAAGTCCTATTTCTATGGTGTGCGTATTTTTAAGTTCATACTTAAGCCGTGAAGTCATTTTCCTTTCTAGCTGGTGAAACCCTGGAGGGCATTTTGTCAAACTGTAAGGCGACAGCACCCCGGCCATGTTATAAAAACAAGCGGCTGCGTCCCTGAGAACAATGGCTTTGAGAAGGGCGGACTTTCTGAACTTCCAGAGCATCTCAGCTTCTCAAACAGCTCAGAAGAGTCAGAGACAAATGATTTTGCACCAGGCACCTTAAAACGCACATAACCCATTATATTAAAAGGTAGCTGCCAACAACTGTCTGTCACAGGTAGACGAGGAATCCTACATTTGTTTAAAATGAGCTTAAAAATTAATTGATTTTTTTTCTTCTTTTTTTTTTTTTAGAAAGGGAATAAAGTCTTTGATGGGAAGAGTCTTGAAAATGTTGTCTTAGAAGAACTTTTCTCATAAAGAAGCGCTAATGAGCAAAAAAAAAAAAAAAAAAAAAACCACCTCACACTGGAGTTCTCTTCATTAATGAGTAGCGCACATGCAAATTAACATACGATGACCCAATATTTGGGCTATTTCGCATTACATTTGTCTCAAAACAAGATAAGCATGCACCTCAAAATGGAATTTTTTTTTTAGCCTAGATGAAAGTCTTTACAATAAGCCTATTTAATTAAATCAAATATTTCAGATTATGTGAAAATGGTAAAAACTAGCTCAAGGTTTGGCTGAGGATAATCAAGGCAACGTGGCTAAAAGCCTCAAACTGTAAACAAACTCGATGACTAAATAAAAATAAGGCTGGTGGGACTAAGGATGGCCCAGTTGGCAAAGTGCTTGCTGGCTCCACAAGTGTGTGATCAGAGTTCGAATCCCCAGCACTCATGTAGAAAACAGGTACTGGGAAGTGGGGCCAGGAGGACCCCTGAAGCTGACTGGACAGTTATTTTTGCTCCCATCAGTGAGCTCCAGGTCCAGTAAGAGACGCTGCCTCAAAAATAAGGTGGAGAAACCAAGGAAGACACCTAGTATAAATCCTCGGCCTCCACACACACACAGGTTCACACATGTACACACTGAGAAACATCACACACACACACACACACACACACACACACACACACACACACACACCATTAAAAGCTAAAAAAAAATACAAAATCGAAGAAGGGGGGAAGGCCAATCTTACTTATACCCAAATCACAGAAAACCGACTGTAGCCATAAACTACCATGACAGTTATATTTATTGACCTGGAAAGACTTTATGATCATTGTATATGAAAATAATAAAGAGTGCACATGCATTATGTGTGTGCACGCATGTACACACAGTGTGGAAGCTCAGAAACCAAGGGACATGCTTGGCCCTCGCTCTGCAAAGAGTGATGATGCCTGCCGTTTTTACACTTGTCTGTATTTGACATTTCAACAAACCACAGGAATTTGTGATTTGTTTTCAAACCCAATAACCGCGTGATTCATATGCTCCCTTGAACATGGCTTTAAGCCATATTTCACCGGAGTGTTTTCCATGCTATGCTAACACAATAAAACAGGAGTACAATTAAATCTGTTATAGTCTAGTTAAATATTAATCAGCTGAAATAGTTAGATCACTGAAAGGCATTCTCTTCAATGACTTAAGTATGTGTAACAATACATGTATATATGAAGTGTTACTGCACATACATACAGACATGGGTAGATACATAATTTTCATTTCCCACGTAAGGAACCCAAGGGTTTAGAGAGATGGCACAATTTCTACCAGGCACACAGAGGGCTGGCTGCATTAGTTACCTTTCTACTACAGCACCACGATCCAGGCAACTTTGAAAAGAAGAAGTTTATTTGGCCTTACAGTTCCAGAGGAATAAAGTCCATGATGGCAGAGCGGGAAACTGAGGAACCACAAGCAAGAAAGAGGAAACTAGGAAAGCCATGAGTCTTTAAACTCAAGGTCTGCCTACAGTAACACATTTCCTCCAACAAGCGCCCACCTCCTAAGCTTCAAACAGTGCCACCAAACCAAGTATTCGAATGCCTGAGATTAAAATCGGGGGATTTTTCATTCAAACCACCACACTTATCTACCCTGCACAAAGTACTGGCTGAATACACAGCACTGCATGTGGGTACGTGCCTGTATTCTCAGCATTTGGGAGACTGAGGCAGGAGGATCTGAAGTTCAGCAGAATCTTTGACTATACAGTAGTCCAACCTGGGGAAGGGGTGGCTACATGGGACCTTGCCACAGGGAGGGGAGGGAGGGAGAAAGAGAAAGAGACAGACAGACAGACAGGGGGAGGGAGAGAGACATACAAAGACTGAGAGACATTGTGCATTGAGAACAGCTATAAGGTGACCCATCTCCAAGAGGTCATTGTTGTTATCCCATAATATCAAAATGCCTACAAAGAGGAGCTGGAAGTTCAGCCATAGGAAGGTCATCCATGGAGAGAAATCTCAGTCCAAGAACTAACTCCAGCGGACTGCCTCAACTTTCCCAGTGTTTCTGATGGATGCTGGGAGTGCTGGATTTGACATGATCTCTGTCCATTGCTATTTGTTTTTTTTTTTTTTCTTGAAGTCTAACTCCAGGGAACTCTCTGCTTTGCCCAAGACTTTCCTCACTGTCAACCTCAACTGGCTGCTTTAAGGGGCTTTCTCAAATAGATTTCTGCTGGATGTCTTGAGCATCCAACTTGATGTTTCACCTGCTATCCATCTATATATGAATAACTGTCTGTCTATCTGTTTATCAAGCACTTGCTGTTCATTCTTCTACCTTGGCTCAGTCACTCATTTAAACCGTTAAGTTTGATTATGGTAGATCTTTCTCCAGACAGAATATGACATTGGCACATTCAAATCAACTGAGCTTGCCAAATCACCATCATTTAGCAATAACTTTGGAGAGCATTTCTTGCTGCCAGCCTTCAATAGAAAAGTTACCAAAACTTTAACTCCCATTCAGCCCCAAAATACAACTGGTCACTGTGTTCATTTGTGGGATCCTCTCTCTCACACACACAGCACACGAATCACACATGCACAACCACTCCACACGTGCACACACATACACTTTATACATTCTCTCTCTCTCTCTCTCTCTCTCTCTCTCTCTCTCTCTCTCTCTCTACCACACACACACACACACACACACACACCTGTAACGTCAGTGTTAGGAGGGGCTGAAGCAAGAGGACTGTTGGGGTTTGGTGGCTTCTGGCCCAGCTCTAGGTTCAGTGAGAAACCCTGTTTCAAAGGAATAAGGCAGAGCAGGGCATGAACGTGGAACACTTAACATTCTCCTCTGGCCACCATACGCACGTGGGCATGCACAGGTACAACACCTACATGTACGGCTGCTACACACCTCACAAATACAACGCTTACCTAGACGACCAAGTGATCCTAAGGTCATTCTGGGTGACTTAGTGACTAGACCATGACTAAACAGTTAAAGGGGGATGCAGATATATATATATATATACAGTTCAACGGTAGATGACTTGCCTATTACACTGCTGGAGTTCCTGGCCTCACTTCCTTCAGTGATGAACAGCAATGTGGAAGTGTAAGCCAGATAAACCATGGCCTCCCCAGCCTGCTTTTTGGTCATGATGTTTCATCACAGCAATAGAAACCCTAACTAATAGACACACACTGGGTGACCAAGATGAGAATACGCTTCAGGTCATTCTTATCCCAAACATGTGACCCACTTCCTGTCACCATTTTGAATGAGCAAATCAAAACAGAGAGGCTACTCTTCAAAATCCACCATACCTAAAGCACTGTTTTCCACCTATAAATACATCGTTTTGGACAAAATTGCTGACGTAGTAGATCTCATGAGAACAATTAATCAAAATGTAAATGAAGAAAAATCAACATCGATTCATTCATTCAATGAGGTGTTTAAAAACTGCAAAAATGAAGCTTGGAATGAGAGCTCATGCTTGGGATCCCAACATTCAGAAGGCAGAGGCAGGGGAATTGCTGT
Source organism: Peromyscus maniculatus bairdii (assembly GCF_049852395.1). Taxonomy (NCBI): domain Eukaryota; kingdom Metazoa; phylum Chordata; class Mammalia; order Rodentia; family Cricetidae; genus Peromyscus; species Peromyscus maniculatus. Next base: position 37,307,735 of record NC_134864.1, on the reverse strand, counting down.
GAGGTTTTGACCAGCCTGGACTACACAGTGTTCTAGGCTGTGTAGCTCTGTCTCAAGAAAACGTATATAAACAAAAAAAAAAATTAAAAATACAGTAATAAGAAAATAATGATAGAGTTTAATTATGCCATTAAGTCTAATAAGAATGTTCTTGATCTTCATTATTGTTCATTAATAGTCCAGCAATTCTGACCAATATTTTAAGGTCTAATTTCTTGGGAGTGGGGAGGAAATATAGTCAATTGTGATAAAACTTACCTGGTCTCTAGAAAGCCCAGGGGTATTATCTGGGAACCTATTAGTATTCACATGAAAGCTCAATAAAGAGATGGATGTAAGATAAACATACAAAAATCAATAGCTTTCCTGTAGATCCATGATAAGCAGCTAGAAGATATCATGGAAAATATTGGAAAAACTCAGTGGACTTGTGTTCCTCCTTCATTATCTATAGCAGGACATCAGTAATTCTTCTGGGGATGTAGGGGTTCTCTTCAGTGTGTCTTTCTAAACATAATCATATTTTGAATTTTGAAGAAATGTATTCCTTCTATTTTATGCACACAGATATTTTGCCTGCATGGATGTCTATGCACCACACTTGGCCTGGTGGCTGAGGAAGCCGGAAGAGGACATTGGATCCCCTGGAACTGGAGTTACAGACAGTTGTAAGATACATGTGGGTGCTGGAAATAAAAGACCGGCTTCTCTGGAAGAGCAGTCAGTGAGTGCTATTCACCTGGGAGCCACCTCTCTAGCCCCCAACTTGGAATTCTTAGAAGGTAAAAGATGACCTTTGTCTCTCCAGGAGGCAGGAAAGCCAAGATCTCGGACATGCTTTTTACACTTTTTTAAAATTTTATTTATTTTTATGTGTGTAGGTGTTTCGCCATGGATGTCGAATCTCCTGGAACTGGAATTACAGACAGTTGTGAGCTGCCATGTGGGTGCTGGGAATTGAACCTGGGTCCTCTGGAAGAGCAGTCAGTGGTCTTAACCACTAAGCCATCTCTCCAGCCCCACTGTTTTACACTTTTTACAAAGTAGTTTTCATCCAAATGCCAAACTCCAGGGGCATGAAGCTCGCTGCCATATATGGCAACTACTTAAAAACTACCAAAGTCGTTGTAGCAACAAACTTTTATCAAAATGGGTCTTGACCCTTTCGGGGCTTGAATATCAGACACTTTGCATGTCTGATGTCAACATTAGGATTCACAGCAGTAGCAAAATTACAGTTATGAAGCAGCAATGGAATAATTTTATGGTTGGGAGTAAACACAACAAGAGAAACTGTCTTGAAGGGAGGCAGCGTTAGGGAGGTTGAGAACCACTGGGTTAGATAGAGTGAATCAGAATTACTCTTAGCTGGCTCCTTTGCTGGCACCCTGTGAATGAACACAGAGCAATGAACTCTCAACTCCTCTCCTTGGTTAATCAGAGCCTCCGAACTGTAAAAAGACGGTTGTGTTATAAAACTATCTTCCCGCCTGCTCTCCAAACCCAGGGGCTGCTGGGCTATCTTCATTTTTTTTTCTATCTAGAATTTTAATGCACAGGCTCACACACCCCTTAAGGAAAACAAAGGTGTAAAATCTTCTTCTCAAAGCCCAGCCTAAATGTAACAAAATGGAGTGATGAAGGCTGAGCTCAGACAGCTAGCACCAGCTATTGATCTCTTCTCTCTCCCAACACTTTTCTTCTAATCCTCTCCATAATTACATAAACTGCAAGAGCTTTCTGAACCTGTCAATTCCTCTTGCATCCATTTTCAAATGGCCTGCGCAGACGTGGGCTGGGCGCTAGATCAAGCTGTCAATGCTCCCCCACCCCACCCCCCACTTGGCTATCGATGGTCCTCTTGGCACATCTGTCAAGGGCCTCCTAGGGTTCTCCAAAACTCTTCTCCCTTGGAAGAGCGCGAGAAGGGTGGAGGAGCCAGAGACCTTATTGATCCATTCTTTTAACATGCTAATTTGCCCGAGGCGGCTTCAGTCACTGCCAGGGTGGACACTTCAAAAGGAAACTGTTTTTCAAACTGGAGATGTCTTTTTCAAACACTCAAACTGAAAACAAATGAATCCAAGTATCAAGTTCACAGTGCTGTGTGGTGAACTGGGTTGGCCAAACAAAAGAGGCAAAGCCTTAGAAGATGGGTGGGGGCTGGCTGGAGGATGGGGAGAAAAGATGGTAACAACATCAGAAAAGGAGGAAGTTTGAAACATTTCCCACTAAGCATCAGAACCAAAGAGGAAGTAACCTAGTGAGTTTCCTTAACCTTGGGGGGAAAATTAGGGCCGATAAGATTCTGTCAGAGTAAAACATTAGTAACATTGATAGTGAGTGATAAATTGTTTGAGTATCTCCTTAAAGGAGGGAGATAGAAAACAAAATAAAACCAGCTGTTTCTTTATTTAACTGCACCTGTAACTGGTCATACATGGAGACAGTTAGCCAAAAAAAAAAAGAAAGAAAAGAAAATGAAAAAAGAAAGAAAGAAAAAAGAAGGGTTATAGAATTACCAAATTATTAAGATATTTGTTTACTGCCTTGGTTAAATACATGACCACTGAAACCCAGTACAGATAAGACCACAACACATAACTGAATGTCTAAAGACTATAAGGTACAGTATTACATTTGTAAAAGTTAATTCTTCAGAAACAGTAACTTTCTGCTGGGAGTTTCCAGATCATGTGTCTTGGGGGTTTTGTCAGTTGTGAATAGGATCTAAAGGATGAAGTCACATGAGAGAATGTAGGGGTCTGCTGGGGAAGCCAGTGGGAAACTGGACATCTTAAATCACAGATGCTCTGAGGGACAAAGGCTTTAGAGAAAGGCATTCCTGGCAGGCCGGGTCTTCCTTAATCATGAGGCTGGGCCATATTTACCTGCTATGGTATTATGGGAGAAAATCAGTATTCTGTTAACCTCTGACCCTTGGATCCCAGGCAGACAAAAGGCCCAGGCTGGAGCCCTGGGCAAAAGGAGCCAAATGTGAAACAGCAGGGAAGCAATTGTAAAGTTGGCTTGGGCACAGCCAGCGTCTTTGGGGCAAACTGCTATTCACAGAAACAAGCCATGAAGAGATACCGCCATAAAATATGAACAAAACGGAACCTTTTTTGTCTCGATTCTAAATTGTTAGTTTTATGGGACTTCATGCTGAACACTATGAAAAAAAAATCCAATTTGCTTTGAAGCGCATTAGTCTGTCTAACATCCTAATTATTGTTTACATTGCCATTTGCCTTCTATTAAGAATTGAATAATTACCCAGCACTTCATAGTTTAAAAAATACAAGCAAACAGGATTATCAGGGTAATTAGGAAACTGTACCATGGCTTTGTACTGGTGTGGGAAATATCTGCACTTGTGCGGGAAATGATCTTAATCAATCAACTGGCTTCAGCTGGTATTTTAAGGATCTCGAACAATCTGAGCTCTGTAACTTATTACGGAGGTTAGGAAGATCACCTTTGAGAAAGGCGGGTCTGTTTAAAGCCATGCTTGGAGCCAGACCAGCAGCTGAACTTTCTCAACCAATCATGACACCAGAGAACGCACCAAGTGCAAAGCATTCTGCTGCACTTTAATCCTAATAATCCGTCCCAAATGGACTTTGCACCGGATCATCAAACTCTGTCAGACCACGGAGTTGCAACCCTAAGCTCTTCTCCGTATTTAGATCTTATTTTCTGAAGCTGCCAAGTCTGTCTGGGCTGGGTTTCCCACCCTGTGAAATTAACTAAACTCAAGACTAATTGAACTTGAGAAACCACTTCATGCAAAATCCTCTTCTAGTGTATAAAAAAAAAAAAAAAAAAAAGTGAAGGAAGATCACTGGGTAAAACAGGCATTTGGCTTGTGCCCCTGTTTTAGAAGGAATAAGGTAAAACTTGGGCCCATTCGAAAATCTGGGGGAAATAAGGAGGGGAGTGCTATGCAAAGGCACTGTTCACCTCACAGTGCATAGAATATACGGTACGGTGGATACACTTTTGCTGAAGAATGGTTTCAGGGAAATAAGTGAACTGAACTGTTTCTAGACATGAGAACTGGTGTGTTCATTCATAGATACAGAAATGCTAACTGCAGATGAAAGAACTGTGGGTGTTCTGTCCCTCAGACACTTTGAATAACTGTTTGTTGAATGAGCCCATCCGTGAGTGACCTAAGACTTGTTTTTGGAACATCCCGGGACCTGACGACTCTTGCAAAGAAGTTTTATCTTTTCCTTCCGAAGGTTCTGAAGCTCTTTGTCGGGAACCCTTCTAAACATTCCTCGAATAATCTGAATCGCGCCATCTCCTCCCACCTCAGAGAGAACAGCAAGATCCCGACAAGAGCTGTCACTCTACAGACCCGTCTAAGGATTCACCAGAGCCAAGGGTCCTTTTCCAAAGGTCAAAATGAAATGAGCAAGCAGGGGCTTGGGTTGCTTGGCATGGAGCAGGGGGGAGCTGGAGAGTTGACAACCAGTCGCACTGGGGGCTGGGGGCTTTTACAAAAAGTGCCCAGTGCAAACAGTCCACTCTGGCCTCCAAGCCCCAATCTCTGGAACCATTCAAATCAAATGGAAGCCGAATTCATTTGCATGGTGTCTAACTCATCCCGCTCTGCATAAACAGACGGAGATTCTGGCTGGAGTTTCCAAAGGGAAGCCCTAGCTGCCTTTGTGAGAGGGGGAAATGGGTGTGCTGTTTTGCATGAAGGCGCATACAGAATATGCAAATGGAGAATTGGCTGCCTAGAAAGGCAAGGCCCGGCAGACAGCTGACGACCCACATTCACCCCGAAAATGCTGGGTGTCTCCAAGGGGAGGTGAAAGCCATTCCAACATGCCTGTTTCCCAGGAAGGCAAAATAGACCCTGAATATTCATAGGATGTCCATTTAGTTAGGGGCCTATTAATTACCCTGTAGACCATGGAACCAAATGACCTCACCTGCTTTCCTTCCCCATCCAGCTCAGAGGTACCTGCTGTCAAAAGAATAGGAGGAGAGGGGTTTTTAAAGTCCAAGAGAACAAGATCTGGTCTCTCTGGGTCTTCAATCATTTCCTCTCACCGTCAATCTAAAGAGAACACTGAGCCATGTTATTGGACACAGACAACCAGTTTTTAAGAAGCCAACAACTATAAATTACTGCCTAATTTTACGGAAGCAAATATCAGGTTGATTGAAATGCCACTCCCCCAAACTATCAGAATCTTCCAGATTAGGGCAAAGATTTTTCCCCCAGACCTCCTCAACTCCATTTTAATTAGGAACGTGCCTCAGTGGCCCACCAGGAAATGGAAGGGCACTCCAGGTGGTCTGACTGCCCAAACTCTAAAGGGCTGATGAACTCTTGCATTGGCTCTCCAACTTCCTGGCCTTGAAAACCCTCTCTCCTCTTAAAAGTCATCTAGGATGCCAAGACACTTCAATTGATGAGTTACAACTGTCTGTTTCCACCTTTAGCAAGTGCAAACAGAAGTTTGCAAAGCATATTTTAGATTCAGTTTGTTTATTTACATGTACACAGGGGTGGTCACGCCTTGTGGGGTTCAGAGGACAATTTTGCGGGAATCGGTTCTCTCCTTCCACCCTGTGTGTTTTGGGGATTGAACTCGGGTCATCAGGCTTGGCAGCAAGTGTCTTCGCAGAATCCCGGTATTTTGTCATTATTTTTTGTCATTGAAAAGTAACAAGTGGGGCTCGGTGGTGCATGCCTACAATCTCAGCACTCAGGAGGCAGAGGAAGAAGGGCTCACAAGCTTAAGGTTAGCTTTGTGAGTTCAAGGACAGCCCAGGCAGCACAGTGAGACCCTGCCTGTCTCAGAAGGAAAAAAACAAAGCAATAAGCTCACTTCAGGTTAACACAAATAAGCAATTTTAATGAAAACAAAACAAAACCAAAGAAATCTGTGTGTCTCAAAGAAAAAGATTACCGAGAAAAGGGGCATATATTCCCTAGTCTGTTTTTCTTTTGTATCTCTTTAAAAGCCTGGCGTTACTGGACACCTGGATTTTTATATTTGGCTCTGTAGTTAATTCAATGAGATATCATGTCAGACAGCTTCTGGAAAACTCCACTGAACTTCTGAGAGGGTGGCGGGCAGGGCAAACAGTGTCCTAGAATGAAAGTTTTGACTTTGTAGGCCATGTGAAAGGGTCTTACAGGAGTCCATCTGGATCACATTTCAAAATCATTGCCCTAGAATAGTGACTTTGAAAAATAGAGGGGATGACCCATGTAGGTCTGGAGTTAGAGAGATGGCTGGGGTAGGAGCACTGATTAGTCTTCCGGAGGATCCAGGTTCAATTCCTAGCACCCACCCAATCCACCCAAATGACTCACAACTGTCTGTACCTTAAGTTTGAAGGGCCCAACACCCTCTTCCATCCTCCTCACTCGTCAAGTGTTCTCACGATGCACATACATACACACATGAAACAATTCATATACATAAAATTTTCAAAAACCCATTATTACTACTACGCTGTGCTGACTACTTTTATGTAACTTGACCCAGCTAGAGTCATCAGAGAGGAGGGGACCTCATTTGAGAAAAACCCCATTAAGATCCAACTGTAAGGCATTTTCTTAATCAGTGATCCATTGGGGAGGGCCCAGCGCGCGTTGTGGATGGTGCCATCCTTGGGCTGGTGGTCCTGGGTTCTATAAGAAAGCAGGCTGAGCAAAGCCATGGGAGCAAGCAAATAAGCAGCACCCCTTCATGGCCTCTGCATCAGCTCCTGCCTCCAGGTTCCTGCCCTGCTTAAGTTCCTGTCCTGACTTCCTGATGAACAGCAAAGTGGAAGTCTAAGATGAATAAATTCTTTCCTCCTCAGGTTGCTTTGGTCATGGTGTTTCATCCCAGCAATAATGGCCTAGCTAAGATACATGCCACTACTCTTTCCTGAACAAGTAGCCACTAACCTTTCAAAACAAACAAACAAATCTCTCTGCTGAGATCTAGCAGGAATGCTATTGTTGGGCAGAAACTGACCAAGCACACCATATCCAGTCCTGGCATAGAAAAAATAAACGTAAAGGTTTCTACACATTGGAACTAGACAGAAACCTAGCAGGTAAAAGCACTTGCTGCTCTTCCAGGGAACAGGAGTTCAGTTCCCTGTACCCATAAGGAACAGCTCATGGCCACCCGGAACTCTAGCTCTAAGGGGTTCAATGCAATCTTCTGGCTTCCTTGGGCACCTGTACACATAGTGCCTGTACACACACACACACACACACACACACACACACACACACACACCAATAAAATTAATGAAGTGTTTTTTAGAAGTATTTCCATGTGATAACTGGCTCTAAGCCCTACATACATAATGCTCACACTAAATGGCATATGTCTGAGAATCAGCAATGTATACATATGACCTTGAGGTTAGGGAAGCTGAGTTAGCATCCATAATTGCATATCTTGTTAAGTGGTTGGTGGTAGTTGTGTAATGGTTAAGGCAAAGAATCTCAGGCCATGCATGGCATCAAAGATAGCTTCAAATGTAAGCAAATGAAAAATTTGTCTCATTTAAAAAAAAAGGGGGGCATAACTGAAGTAAGAACACAGACACTAGAAACTTATTGATACATTAACCCACAAGGCAACATGGCAAGACTTTGACATAGCCTGATGACTCCATGAAACGTAATTCTCTCAGATAAATATTTCATATGACACAGGCCAGAATTCCTTACTCATTTGTTTACTTATTCATCCATTCAATGAACATTTAATGAGATGTCGTGTGCTCCATCAGTTGTCACCATGGCAGTTCTTGGATAGACTAAACTAACCCCCCAACTCATTCATTCACGACCTCTCAAGGAGTTTTAATAAATTTATTTGCTCAAGATGAAACCAGAAAACTAACAAAATATGGCTCACAACTGTTTCTAAACAGAAATTGCAAAAATAACTTACAAGTTAAAGTGTCAACATAAAATATTAGCCTGGCATGGTGGCCCAAGCCTTTAAAACCAGTACTCAGGCCAGGCGGTGGTGACACACGCCTTTGATCCCAGCACTCATGAGGCAGAGCCAGGCAGATCTCTGAGTTTGACGCCAGCCTGATCTACAGGGCAAGATCCAGGGCAGGCTCCAAAACTACACAGAGAAACCCTGTCTCGAAACAAACAAACTGTATTCAGAAGGCAGAGGCACACAGTTCTTTATGAGTTTGTGGCTAACCTGGTCTACATAGAGAGTCCCAAGCCAGCCAGGGTTAGCCACACAGTAAGACCTGGTCTCATAAAATAGTATCTGAGAGATTATCGTATGAATATCTTATTTAACTCTTCCATAATGGAAGAAAGTTACACTCCTAATATGAAATGATATTTACAATAGTCACATTTTATAATAAACAAGGACAGTTAAACGGATGTCTGCTGTTTCTTTAAATGCATAAATAAAGGGACCTGTCAAATTGTGAAGAATGGTAACTCACAGAGCTGGAGTGAGTTTGAAACCTGAGTGCCTCTGTGTGTATGTGTGAGGGTGAAAGACTTCGCCTTTTTACTTTGCACAACCCTGCACTGGGAATTTTTCTGACAAGCGTGCAATTCTTTGGTAATATTAAATTCATCAACTAAAAGCAAAAGAGGAAAAAAAAATAATAAGTGGTGAGGTTCAATGATGTGAAAGTCAAGAGTTGCCACCAAGGCCACCTTTGCTCTGCAAGCTGGCAACCACCAAACCATTTAATCAGCCCTTTTCTGCACAGCTCAAGTATTAATAAAAATAATGACGTCTTAATTCACTTTTGAGAGGTACAAGGAAGCTCAGTTAGAATAAAATAAGTCATCAACTCTCAAATAACGTATTTCAAAAATCCCTGACTGAGATAATTCCCAGGGGACGCTTTGCTGAACCCAAAATAGAGACCAGCGCCAAGATCCCCTGCTCACAAAAGAAACCTGGCCACACAAAGAAGGGGAAAAAAACATTTTTTTTTTAGAGTATCGAAGAAAAAGGACAATAATTAAACCTTGCTCCTCTGAGATAAAGAATTAGGTCTGTGAGTGATCACAGACACGCTTCAAAGCTGCAGATAAAAGCAGCTCCGTGAGCCAAGCGATTGATTCTTAAAGACACGATTCAAAGGTAAAAGAAAAATTTCAAAAATGAAAGGGTAAGGAAGGGTGGCTCTCTGAACTATATGTGAAACCCTTCTGTCCACTGCTTCTTTCTATGACAGTCCTATCACATCTCAGACAAACACAGTCATCTCTCTTTTTTGATATAGCTCTCCTTTGCGGAGGATACATTTATAATATTTCAATTTCATAGCCGCCATGTCTTTTCTATACCATTCATTCTTGAAAGAGTTCGACAATGACGGTGTCTTTGAAAGACCTTTTGCCAACACGAACACAGGTGTGATATAACATAGGTCCTAGACAATACCTCGGTTTATAGTTGTTATGCATATTAGTTTGCATACTGGTTTGTTAGCATATTAGTTTGCTTTTATTGCTGGGGTTGGAACCCAGGGTCTCCCCTCACCCTGCACAATTGCTCTATGAGCTATAAGCCCCAGACCAGTAAAACAACCGATTGTCCATTCCTGCCTAGTTCCATCCTGACTTAACTGTCACTGTTATGATCCGTTGCCTTTTAAAGAATCTTTTGTTTTTTACTAATATTCTTTTTCTATGTACTTTCTGAAAACATTGTTTATTAGTACTTCCCAAAGAGGAAATCTGGGGCTCTCTTTTCATTTTCAGTTTTTCAATTAGGATTTTAGGGAAAAAAAATTAAGTCTATTGCTCTGCTCAGTTTTCTGAGCTAAGGGGAACTGTGCCCTAAACATCAGACACTTGTGTACATGTCTCTGCTCCCCAGACAGAAAGACCACATTATAGTTTGACTTTTCTTTGCAGATCTGACCCTGGGAAAGCAATCCCTCAGCCTGGGCTGACTGGGAGATATATATATATATATATACAGTCTCCTTGAGGACAGGCAAGTGGCTGACACTCTTCATTGACCTAGTGAAACGGAACGAAATCGTTTTCGAATGTGCTAGTCCAGAGCTACTTCAGTCAGCCAGCCTAGCATCTTCCAGGCCTCCTGACACCTCCCAGGCAGCCTGCATCCCTCTTCCATCAGCATGTACCGCTGGCTCTGAGAACCGCAAGAGGAAGTGTAACACTGTCACCGAGGTCCCTTGAGGACTCTAGAGGATGACCAGGGTTAGACTCAAGACAACAGGACACCCCAGGCCCCCACCCGCCCTGGCCATTTACACCCAAGGAGCCTTTGTCCAACATTTAAAATCTTAATCAATCTTAGCTCTGACTTCTCCGACCCCAAGGAAGATGGATGAGGAAGTAGGTGACCTTTCACCTGTCCTTCTATTTGTCCTGCTGCAGTGGACCCATTGAAAAGACAATGAGGAGGACCCTGCTGCCACAGTCGTGAAGAGCTGCCTTGGTCTCCTTTATGCTTCTCCTTAAGCTCTCTTTACATTCCCCTTCTTGCCCCTCCCCCAAATCGCTAGCCTTTCATTCAAAGAAAAGTTCTTTGCTATAGAGATAGAGGGGGGGAGATGCGGGGGTGGGAGTGGGCGGAGGGGGTGGGGAAGAGGCGAGGGACACTCCTCAAATATGATTTTCAGTACGAGCTGTGAAAAGGGTATAAGGTGCTTCCCATGCTTAGCTTTGACTGCAGGTAGTGGCTAAGAGACAGGCAGATCTTCATTCTAACCCAAGTCCCAAGTCAAAAGCAATGACCTTGGGAGGAGCAAGTGACAGAGATTAACAGGAGCATCCGTTTAGTGTTCATGATCTGCGAGGAGACTTTTACTGCCTGGAACCCTTTGGCAAATTTGCGAGTTGAGCATAATCCCTAATCATCCTGTTTTTATAGATGAACAGACCAAGGTTTAGAGGGCTCAGGAAATATGCCCAAGGTCACAGCGCCAGCCATTCAACTGAGAGACCTTCCAGAGTCACCACACCTGTCTGCCCTATCTAGGGATGCTGTGGGTCCATAAGGTTGTCAATCAATGTCAACTGTTTCCTTACTCCTGGGAGTTTTACAGTGTTGTGCCAACCCTTAAATCTCTCACTCACGTTTGGAATTTCAGAAATGCCCTGTTGTGCGACTTTTTTTTCCTTCGTTCCTAAGAATACCGGAGACTCTTGCTTGGCAGAAATGAAAAAAAAAAAAAAAAAAAAAAAAAAGACTGAGTTTTGTGCTTGAAGCGTCTCCTTGGGAGAGGTATCCGCTTAGTGAGAAAAAAAAAGAAATCAAATTTAACACACAGCTCCCTCCCCAGCTTGTATGAAAACACTAAGTTCTCAAAAATGACTCTGCTGCTGAGGGTGGTGCTGTGCGCATGTAAGTCTAACATTTGGGAAGTGGAGGCAGGAGGATCTGAGTTCAAAGCTATTCTCAGTTACAGAGTAAATCTGAAGCCAGCCTCATGTGATCACCTTAAAAAGAGGAACAATTCATGCGTCCCTGTTCTCAAAAGAGCCAAAACAGGGACTAGTGAGAAATCCGTAGCATCCACTGACAGCTAGGTGTAGCGGGCACAGAACTGTTACCCTAGCTCTACTGTGGGTGGAGACAGGAGAATCTCTAGGATTGGCTGGCTGCCAGACTAGCTTCCGGTTCCTCAAGACTGTCTCAAGAGACAGGCAGAGACAGTAAGTCCTCTTCTGGCCTTTGTCACATTATACCACACCACACACCACACACACACACCAAAACAAACAAACAAACAAACAACCATCCCCTTTTGTTAATTTTAAAACTGCCTTTGTAGACAGTTTGCTCAGAAATGGACAGGGCCAGCAGAGACTAGCTCCTCCCCTTCCAGGAATCACATGATGAAGCCACCAGTTCCATAAAGCAAACCATGATAGTGTTCAATTATCTTTCCATTCACTTCATCCCCCATCCTTTTCTCTCCCCCGCTCCCCCATTTGGGTTGTAAAGATGCCAAGGATTTGCAGGTAGAGCAATGTATGAATTAGCAGGGCCTATAACAACCGAAGATCAATAACATCAGGCAGACCGAGAGGAGATAAGGCCAGCAGAGTGAGCACGTTAGTAGGAAATGCAAGAGGAAAACACATGAATCTCTGGAAGATGTGCAAGTCCCATTTTACAAAAATCAAAAGGGCAGAAGCATCTTATCTAGAAAGCCACAGTGTGTCAGCTGTCCTGTGCACTTGGCTTGTCTGTCTGCTTATGGCTGTCGTTCCTTCCCCAGTAATAAGGCACACTCTCCTTTTCTCACGCAAATAATGCCAGCACATACTTCAGAGTTTCTACTCAGTCCAGCTGATCAAGTAGTTCCCAAGTCAAAAGCCAACCAAACAGCATGCAACTCATCTTTTCAGAAAACTTCCCACTGGAATTTGCAAAATTTTCAAGTCAACACTTTAGCTTGGAAAATACGTTAATCCATCTTTATCTTGTTTTATTGACAATGAAATAAAAGGGCATTCATAGACAGCTACTCCTAGAGAAAAACTACAGCAAATCAGTGAAGGCCCCCAGCGGAAGTATAAAACCTCTGAAAGGGAAACACACAACCCGATGATGATGACACAGGAATATCCAACAATGTCCTTTTCTTGAGGTGATGACCACAGACTCCCGGTCTAGCAAGTGGAACGCCTTACACTTGATCCCACCCTGTCATTAGGATGCTTGAGATGCCAGACAAATTGTTTGGCAGTCATTGACTTCGGGCTCTTTAATCACCAAATCGGATGAACCCAAGGCCAGGACTGATAGAAAAGACTCATCCCATCTGCCCCGTAGTCGCAACCTGGAGACATGGCGCCACTGGCCACTGTTTAGCAATGGCCATAACGGAGTGGGCAGTAGCAGACTATGAATGAGCATTAACAACCAATGCCAACCAAGACAGAAGACTTGGAATGACTGGCTTATTTTGGTACCTTAATCCACACATGGTACAAGCAAGCCCTATCTATAAATGTGGGCTCCTGTCATCCCCGACTCTAATGCAAAGTTGCTGAGAAGCCAGACTCTGCTCTGACGGACAGAACAAGTCAAGAACGAAATGCTGACTCTGAACTTGGGGTGAGACAGGTGAAAAATCCCCTTAGTAACATGAATAATAATTATCACAATAAAAATATCCTTTTCCATAAACCAAAATGGATTGCAATTTACTGCTATTGCCTCTGACCACAGATCAAATAAAGAGACTCTTTCTAACTGTATTAGGATCTCCTAAAAGAAACAAAGAGGTCTTTTGTCAAGATTAATTTTGCTTAGAAACCCTTCAAGGGGTGTTAGGTGGAACAGAGGCACTTGAAGAATCTCCTATGTTGTTACTCTGTTGGACCGCTTCTCCACTGGTCCATGAGGCAGGAAGAAATGAAAGGACTTTCTATACAAGCATCATTGTAACCAGTGGGAGGGCACCTTTGCTGGGTGAGTCAACGTACATACACTTCACACTTAACTCCTTCATGCTCATACACAGTCTGCCACTTTTACCAAGTCAGCAAACTGAGGCTGGGGGGTAGGGGGGGTTGTGTCTGCCCTCTTCAAGCCAGGCTCCACCATCAAGCCCAGCTCTTCAGCTTGTTCATTTACATTTCAGAAGGGGCATCAAGCCGGCTGGGATCTAAGTGCCTGTTAGCAAATGTGCCTGGCCTTCTGCTGATTACAGCAGCATCATTTGTTTTCTCACTATTAGAAATGTCTTAGCCTTGCCACCTGGAGCTGTGGCACTTACTCATTAGATCCCTCTGTCCCAGCACATCCCACGGGGGCTGCTAATTACTGGCTCTACTCCATTCAGTCTCATCTCTGATTTAATTACGTGCACTAAGCCCTAATGAAAAGTACAGTATGGCTGTTCTTACCTTGGCATTCACCATTCTGCTCCTCATGCCCAGCATTGCATAGGCAGTTGCCAATGGGTACCAGCCATTCGCCATCTGCCCCACAGTACATTTTTGGCACATCCTTCTCTTCGGAGTTGTTGACACAAGAGCCTCGAACTTCCACCAGCGAAGAGGTATCGGCCCCCGTGATGGTGTCAGGAAACTGGGCTAGATTTCGCACAGTGAGTGGACACTTCTTGTAGAACACACGGACAGACACCAGGGCGATGCACGCCCCCACATCCTGAAAGGCCAGGTAAAAGCCCTTCTTGCTCAGGGGCCCTACATCCCGGATCTCAGTGTTGAGCTTCATGATTCTGTCACCAATGTCCACCTGGGTGAAGCTCTCATCAGCCGCGATGGTGTCAATCTTGCCAAACTGGCTCTCTCTGATGAAGCGCTCCTTGTCGTTGTCCGATTCGTAGTAGTACAGGTTAAACGTCTCCTTGCAAGTCCCCATGACGCCCGGAAGACTGTTGCAGTCTCTCAGAGTGAACTTAATCTCAATATACACCCTCTGCGCCCCTTCTCGGGTGATCCAGTCAGTTCGCAGCCAGTTGTTCTGACTGGCTTCCATCACGTTGCACACCTGGTAGGTTCGGATCGGTGTGTTTTTTTCATCCATGATGCTCACTTCCTCCCACTGCAAAGGCCCAAAGAAAACATTATCAACAAGAAAGTTTCATCAGACAGAGATTCACCCAATCTATTTCACACTCTGAGGACATTAGTCACCCTTCCAATAGTGAAGAAAATGACCATGCGTCAGTCCCCCAGAAAACGGTATTAATGAGTTATCTTGCTATTTTCTTGGGAAAATCCCGCCCCCCACCTTGCTGCAAGCACCACCACCCCCCTACACACACACACACAATGTTTCACTTTCCGCCTGAAATTAAAAGGCCAGGGTGGATTTAGTGCCTGTTTGTTCTCAGCAATTCTTGGGGTGGTCCAACAACCTCAAATTCACCTAATCACAAGAGCTACCACTTCAAGTGGCAACAGTTCACATTTACTCATAAATGAAATAAATTACCCTGTATGTGTGTTTGTTTTAGCGGCTAAACAGAACCCTGCAGATTCAGGGCAGGAAGCGTCGAGCTTGCCAAAGGAAGACAGTTCTCAGTTAATTAGTGTTCCTGTCAGGACTCTGCTTTCTAATACTTTTTTTTTTTTTTTAAGCGACTAACTATGTTATTTTTTAAACATCATGTCTAGTCTTTAAAGGGAAAAAGGGAAATCCCACCTGGTTTCAGCAAACCTGAGAAGACAGTACATTTCCTGGCTGGGTTTCCCAAAATCCACTATGGCAGGAATAGGAAAGCTTTGAGAGGCAGCATTGAGTTACAGAGTCTGTGCCTGTTCTTATTTTTGAAGTACAGACACACACAAGTAAACAAGGATGAATGAGTGTGTGCTTCGCTTCCAATTAGTCACAGGCAGTAAAATGAAAATAGTAAGTGATATTTATGACTGAAAGTCCAAGAAAGAAAATTCACCGGGGGTGGGGGGGGCTGTTTTCTTCGTGTTCTACTTCCCAACACACAGATTCTAATGGTGGGCAGTGGCCATTCTGAGAGATTCACTTTGAGCACAGTGATAATCTCACCCGTCCTGTAGTTTTCAAAGCTAATCCTAAAATGGGAGAGGCAATTTGGGGTACACCTAACCCCTGGCTCCTTCTAGACTGCTAGACAGTCTCCAATTCTTCATTAACATTTAAAATAATGCAGGATTGATATAGATCTGGCATAAATCAGCTTAAGTACCTAACAGGAATATAATTAGAGGGAAAAGGGAGTTTTGAAAAATTTGTATTCCACAATGGCACATTCACTCTATCTAACAAGGCACATAGAATCCTAATGTATCTCTCAACAGGTTCCCATCCTTGCACTGAAAACTATTAATGGATGGAAATGCTACTTCATGAAGGATCATAATGCATGAAATTCTCTATCTCTTTCCTCCGTTTTCACTGTGAAAGTTGGAACTGAGGGGGTAAGTGCTCTGTGGTGATCATTTTTTTTTAAATCTATAAGCAACAATTTATTTATTTGGGGGAAATTCATGTAAATTTAAATTAGATTCCCCACCCAAAATGCCTACTCAGTATATCTCTCACCTCAGAACATATATGAACTGGAAAAGTCCATGTATTAATATAAACGAAAGCAAAGGGAGTCTTTGAGCCCCCATAGAGTAATTTGGGTCAGGTGAACGTCTATCCTGCACTGCAGTGTCTGACTGAAGACACCGATCCCTGCCCCATGGCAGTCATGGATCTTCCCTTAGTGGCCTATTTCATAATCACCAGCATCAGCAACTCAGCAGCACACCCCTTTAAACAAATGGGCACCGTCAGAAAGGAGTGCCTGCTTATATGACGCCAGCAGGAGCCAGTCTTCACTTGTTCCCATTCTCCTCATCTTCCTGACGGCTCTCTGGGACAGGGAGGCATCTGACTCCATCCGTGGTACTGGAGGGGTGGTGGGATGGGCATTGGCATGTCCGGTTTCTTTTGCTTTTAAAGTAATGTGTTACAAGTAAATGCCATTACTGGACAGCTCTCCTGTTTCCAAGCAGGATGGGAAAACATTCTATCTACAAGGAGAGAGTCCTGAACAAGCAAGCAGGCCCCATGTTTTTACCCTTAGCTTGGAAAGACTTTTCCAAGACATCCATTGCTAGTTCACGGATCCTCAGAAGTTACTTTCCTTCCAAACCTGAGAATTTCAATGACAAAAAATCTAGAGATTAACTGGACTTTAAATTTTGACAGTTTTCTCAATGGTAGTTATGTCTTTGAATGACTTTTTAATTAATTTTTTTGGTTAGTGTATAAAATAAAATGTTTTATTATGACATTTTTATACATATGTACCACTGTGCCTTGCCCTTCTTCAGCCTCCTGATGCCCCCTTGTTCCTTGCTGATCTCTTTATGCCCAATCTGCTTTCATGTCACAAATATATACATATATACGTATATATGTGTATATATATATATGTATATATATGTGTGTGTGTGTGTTTACATGCAGCTAAACTTACATTCTGCATATGAAAAAAAAACAAGTGATGTTTGCCTTTATTTCTCACTATTTCCCTCTCTTGTTCCTGCAGAGTGACTAATTGTGATATATGCTAGTAAAATTTCATGTCTGACCTCTTAGGATAATAGCTGAAATGTTACACAGCTCATAATAATAATGGAGGAAAAACTGTCTACTCAAGTCCATAGAAAGTTTTGGGTTGCTCACAGGAAGCCATACAATTTTTTTTTTTTTAAATAGAGACTTCAAAACATTGAAAAGAAGTTTGAGTGTAAAATGCATGAGCAAGTACTCTTCCAGCAATTCTATGGAGGAGAAGGAGGAAAAAGGAGTCTGCATACTAAATTGCAAAGAAAGCTTTCTAGAAACCAGACAGAGGATAGACTGTACTTTCAAATGTGTCCCTCTTTGTTTTATATCGGCCAAGTGTACATTTAGTGAGACAAGCTGGGTTCCAAATGATCTTAGCTGAATCCTCTCCTCATGCTTGGGGCAGGGAGAAGGAGGAAGGAGGCTCCTTAAACTTTTTAAGAAGCACAGCACAGACTTGCCATCCTCAATTTTGCTGGCTGGCAGTTGTCAGACACTCTGACCCAGGGAGTGAAAACTCCTGGTGAAGCCCTGAACCAATGACCAGTCCAGCATCTGGGATTAACACTGAGTCTGACTCTGCAGCGAGATAAAGCTCTGTGTACCTTTCTACACGCTCAAAGGATGAGGGCAATTGCCTGCAATCAGCACTGAATGCAGCCTGTCTACACTACCAGAGGCCTGCCAATCATTCTCCCTCCTAGATTTATTTAAAAAAAAATGGTTTGGGAGACAGAATGGAGTTTTTCAAAGACCAAGCCTACAGCAGGCAGTCAAGTTCAGACAGAAAAACGGGAAAGCAAGGTAGTCTCCATTTTACTTCAGATGAGTTACAAGGCCTGCTTTGGTTCTATTTTTTTGTTGTTGTTGTTTTGTTTTGTTTTTGTTTTTTCTTTTTTAATGACTATTTAATTGCCCACTCAGTTTTGAAACACATATCGTATAATAGTATCTATGAATCCTTTTGGTTCTTTGTTTGGCAATTCTTTATTCAACTGTTGGGTGTGGAACACCATGCCGGGTGCTGGTATCACAATGTCTGTCTAGCCAGACTCGTAATCTTTGCTTCTCATTATGTTTGATCAATCGACTCAGTCCTAAACTATCATGCGTGTAAGGGTCGGATGGCTTGCTGAAGTTTTAAAGGATGTAAACTCTTTCAGTTTGGGTCCAGTCAGATGTCTTCCCATCACTGATTCATTGGCTACTCAGGGGGATGGGAGGATGTGGTTGCTGAAGGAGTAAATCTTAGGCTGGAGATGGTCCTGGGGAGTTCTATAGCTTCCCTAGCTGAGAATGAGGAGGAATGCACTCTTGTACGTTACAATCAAGCACCCCAAGTTTGCAGCGACCCAGATTCCAAATGCTCAAACTTTTCAGGTTTAATGCCCAAAGCCTGGAGGGTTCTTCTGGCATCCTCCACCAGCAGCTGACTTAAGGTTATGACCATAAGGTAAGGAAACCAGCCTCCCCCACTGAGTTGGTGGGTATAATTGGAGATGTTTTCTTTCTGCTGTCTTTCTTACTCTCCTTCTTCATCTGGAAGCGGAACAATCGCTCTAAAATTAACCCCGCCAGGACTCCATGACCACCAGAGTAATAGGCATAAATTCTAATTTGGTCCCCAGATCGTATTTCTTGTCGGTATTTTAGTTTTAAATAGGCATCTAAGTCTCTACCTCCACCGATCTCCTAATTTTGAAGTCCCTTTCTGCCCTTTTGGTTTCTAGCTCTTCCATGACAGAGCTATCCGAAGGGAGTATTGGATTTCTCCAACAAAGCGTAATTCACTTCATAGGCCACAGTGGAAATCTGACCCCCTCACCACAATCACCCAGAATCAAGCCATTAGACTCTCAGAAAGTGGCTAATCACACTCCTCTCCCCCTCTTGTACCAGAGAGGGCCTCAGAACTTACCCCTCCTTCCAGAGGGCTTGCTATCCACCCAAGCTCTCCCTGAACAGATCTGGAATCCAATAAAGTAACTGCAAAAAAAAGTATAAAAACACAAAGGAAAATAGATTAATTTCCAATTGCAAAAAGCCAATAATACAAAAACCATTTGCCTGAGCGTTTCCATATGTGTTGAGGGTGCACATATCCACTCTGACCAAAACTCAAACTCGACTCACTTATGTAAATAATCACTCCTCACATGGTCTTCTCTCCTCTTTAAATCTGCAGGTTCTTATTTATTTAACTTGCTTAGCATTTAAAATTCCATCCCAGGACCCAATTGATTCATTTTTTTTTTTTCTAAAAAGGATGAATAGGGCATCTCAAGCACAATTCAAACAAAATAAATATATCAGTGTAGGACAGCAACACCAGAGAGCAAATTCTGCATTCATCTTTGTCTGCTATCTACTAGATGTATTTGTTTTTGCAAGCCTCAGATGACCACATAACTCACCAGCGGTGGTGACAGACCCACAAGTGAATGCTATCGGAGGACCCAAAGGGTCATGGAAAAGGCTGTCCTCGCCCCCCCTCCCCCCCCAGCCCACCCCCACCACACCATCAAATGAATAGGCCCTGGATGTAGCATCCGCTGCTTTTTTAAATATCAAAGTTCCAGAAAGAGGGAATGCCGGACGGGTGGGGTTAAAATGCAAATGTACTGAAGTATTCTCTTTTTCCGAGGTCCTTTGGAGGACAATCGAGATGAGCCCTCCACCCCCAGGAAATGGCTGGTTTGAATTTTAGGTATGGAGTGCTGCCTAATGGATTTAGTATGCCTGCGCTACACCTAACGTTGGGCCTCCAAGCTAGGGGGGGAGGGAGAAGACACCTCCAGAGCTGCGATACCTTTCTCAGGGTGGAATAAAGCTATAGGTGCCGACGACATTGAAAAAGAGGCAGTGGATTCCAAACCTATCACATTGCCTTTCCCACCACGGATCTTCACGCCTGGGGTCGAAAGGCCCATCTAAAAGGGACCCTTGGATTATTAATTTGATCGGGGAGGCTGGCTCTTTAGGCTGGGGGAGGGGTGGGAATGGGAGGCCTCTGTCCTTGCAGCCGGGAGCACCCCAACTCTCAGTCTCACCCCCAGGGCCTGGAATTCTGCCCACCTCCCCTCATTTTACTCCTCAAATCAAGGAAGCTCAAACCAGCCCCTTTGCCCTAGCTCTCCGAAAGCTCCTGTATTCCTGGGGTCTATTAATTATTCTAACATGTAGATCCTTCTCCGGGTCGCTCCGGCCTGGAGTTGTGGTCCCTTCTCTCTTCCCGGTCCCTAGAGAAAAGCCCCGCTACATCCACTTGGATTTATGTAAGGTGGATTAGGGACACAAAGGGAACAATCAGACCCAATTTACAAAAAAAGGGAGGGAGTAGAAAGGGAGGGAGAAAAGGAAACGTGACGGGAATAAAAAGCAACAAAATGAATTAATTTTTAAGGGAAGGAGGGGCAAGGGGGTGCAGCTCCCCTCCACTTCTTTCAACATGAGCTTACGGTTTGCATCGAGCGCCTTTTTTGTCTAGGGCGCCCAGTCTTGCTTCCCAAAGGGAAAGGAGGGAAAAATTAAAGGTAAAATGAACCCTAACCCCAACTGTCTCTACGTCTGAGGCGAGAGAGGTCTCAGGGGACACACTTAACAAGTGTGTGAAGTAAGTAGCCCGAAGAACGCGAGGTACGCGGGTTCCGCTCCGAGGAAAAGCCCTAGGGACCGAGCGGCAGCCGCTGCCGAGTTGCTAAAGCGAAACCACAGACCAAGGAGTGAGGAGATGCAGAGGGGAGAGATCACCCTTCTGCCCCCACCGCCCCCTCCTCCGCCCCCGCAGTGTCTGTGGGCAGGTGTATGACAGTCTCCAAGCCTCCGCCGGGAGAGCTCCGGGTACCCTCTGCCTAGCCAAGCCTAAGTTGGTTTTTGGCTCCCTCCTTCGGAACAGAAAAAATGATAGTGGATTGCACAGGAATAGATAGATGGACAGATGCCTGGGGAGACGGGGGATGGAGAGATGGATGGATGTTTGTAGGGAGTGGGAAGAATCGATGAGACAGATAGATGCACAGATAATGCACGCTGGTTGGGGCACGAACATAGGCAGGAGCCCATGTTCGCCCACTGTGTGCACTCGCGGTATCCGGCACAAATCGTCCAGGTCCATGCAGGCACCCGCGCCAGGCACACATTTGCCCTCAAACACACACACACACACACACACACACACACACACACACACACACACACACACACCATGCGCTTGAGAGAGACACAGAGACACGGAGACAAGAGACAGAGAGAGCGCTCTCCTCCCTCTGTGCCCATCAGGAACTAAATGGTCACTATCTCTCCCTCACCTCGGACAGAAAAAGAGACCAACAATCCTTCCATCACGACCCAATAGACAAACAGAAAACAGCACCCGAATGGGTCCCGTCGGTCATGCATGTCCTTTCTAGACTAGTCCAGTACACCATTCCATAGAGAGAAGCTTAAAGTGGGCCGTGTTTAACTCGCTGGCTGGTCCCTAGGTTCACAGGATGATCTAAGGATCTGGGGTAGGGGAGAGGTAGGCCGGGGATTGCAACCTCCAGGGTGACCGGCCCGATGGAGAAAAAGGTGTCTGAGGCCCAGTCCTGGAAATCAGGTCACCGGCGCCCGACAAGCGGCGCCACCACCGCTGCGCTGCGGAGACCAGGCAGCCGAGTCCCGGGAAGCGCTGCGCTGGGAAAACTTTGCAGAAACCCGGGCTCGCCAGCCTTGGACAAGAGGCCAGGCGCGCTAAGCCTTCACTGCGCTCCACATCTGCGTTTCCCCTCTAGCCTGGGCTGCTGATGGGGAGGACTTGGCGCACACGTTTTTTTGTTTTGTTTTCAAATCCTGGTGTTAGCCCTGTGTATCCCCTCGGGGCGGCTGGAGCCAGCCTTGCAGGCGAATGCAGATAAACTTTGGCCTTTCACTACAAACTTGGGCAGAGTGGCAGCTTGCGTCGGTCACCCCCTCAGTTCAGGCTGCCTGATCGTCCTCCGTTTCCCCTTCGAGGGTCCCCTCTGTCCGACACCCTTCTCTGGAGTGGGGACGCGAGGCTCACGCCGCGCTCCTCCCCCCACACCCCCCATCCTAACTGGCTCGGAGCTCCTGAAGACCATTCATCAGCTAATGACCGGGTCCGGGGTCCCAGACCGCATTAAGGGCTGCCGGGCTCTTACCTTCATTCGCGGGGTATACCCTAGAACCGGTGACAGCGTCGCAAATCCCAAAGAGAAACGAAAAGAGGACGAAATAGAAAATCCCAGCCATGGTTCGCCGGTGCCAACGCTGCTCCTGCCGCTTCTATCCCAGTGGAATAAATGCTTAAGTTAGGAGTGCAGCAGTCTGAAGACATTGCCAAGAGGGTGGGCCCGGCCCGTGACGTACGCCCGCCAGTCCGGAGCTCGCGACCAATGGCAGTGCAGAACGGGCGCCGGGGCCCCGCCCCCACGGCGCAAAGCCCGCCCCGGGTCCCGCCCCCTCCAGCCTCCGCAGGGCGCAAGGTCTCCCGAGGCTGGATCCGCAGCGGTGATGGGTCTCTGCCCTCGCGGGCGTCCGCGGGCCTTGTCCTCCGACACCGCGGGGGATCGATCCCCTGGACGACAGAGGGGACTTCGAGAGACTCTGAGCGGACGGTGGGGAAGGCCAGAAAATGTTGGTCGCCTTCCCCACTAGTCGGGCGGTGTGAGGGGGAGAACAGACTCGGGTTGAGATGAAATAAGTCTGAAGTTGACCTGCACCTTGGCTCTTGTCCCTTGCTGAGGTCGTCGGGTCGCCGTCCCGCCCGCCCCAGCTCGGTTCGGGCGCTCCCTGTCGCTCGCCGCCACCGCCACCCTCTGCCTCATTCCCCGGTTGGGGTAGGGGACTTTCGTAGCTTGGTTACTCGATTCTTTCTTAGTTAACCAGCCCAAGGAGCCTAGTCGTCTCCAGTGCCTCCCCCACAACCCCAGCAGCAGGGCGCAGCCACTGTCCCCAGTCTTTCTGTCGTCCGGAAGTGCCAGGTTCGGGTGTTCACGTCGACCGAGCCCGGACCCGGACTATAAAGAGTAAAATCACCCCGCGACGGCCCAGGTTATGGGGAATCCACTGTGCATTTTCCTGGGAGAGTCCCTGCAACCAGGTCTAGCCATTCGGGACACCTAGGTGTAGACGGGAAGGGCCTAAGAGTGCCGGCACCTGATGCACAGACGGGGCAGACTGAGGGTCGCAAGCTGCCTGGAGCAGCCACTGTGGCTCGGAGCTCCGACGTCTCCCGGTGCTGATGGGGACTGTCTCCCCGGAGACCAAGGTGAGAGGCCCTTCACGCAGAAACTTGCCCCACAACCCCGCGTTGTCCTGGGTGCCAACTATCGACCTCCCAGGGACACAGGCACCATCGAGACCGCGCTCGGTCCTCCGAGGCTCAGGCCACGAGAGAAGCCACTTGAGCGCCCACCGGAGACAGCAGCTCGGCCAGCTGCCTGAGCCCGGGATGCTACTGGGTCCCCAGGCGTTGGGAGGACTGGGATTCCAAAGGACGCGTCTCCCTTACTCCCCTCAAGTCGCCCCCTCCTTTGGCTCCCTTCCGGGCCGGGTTTTCCTCCAGCAAGCCGGGGTCTCAGCCCGAGAGCGATGCCGGGGAGGTGGAGGCACCTTGCAAACCGAGGGGGCAGCGGCTCTACGTGAACCAACCGCGCCACCTGCCGGCCAGATGCAGGAGCGCGCGGGCCCGGAGCAAGGCAAAACGGACAAAGACCCAGAGACCGCCGGACAGGTGGTCCAAAGCCGGCTGGTAATTTATTTAAGCCACCCGCCCGGGTCCTGCCATACTACACTGTGGGGAGTCCTGTCGCGCCTCCCTCCGCCTTAGACCACGAAAGATGGACTCGGAAGGCGTTTCATGCAGAAACTTCCCATTCGACATCCGAGGTAGCTTGTCCCCTAAAATGGGAATCCGAAGTAAAAAATCCGAGCGGCACGGCAAGGTGTGGAGCCGGGAGCAAATCGAGCGTGGCTCCAGGCAGATTTCTGGTTATTATCATGGAGAACCGATCGTGTTTCCCCTCCAGGGCTCAAGAACTGGGCTGGCAAACTCAGACCCCGGGTAACCACAACAGCAACTTTTACAGAAGGCGAGAGCGCTTGGCAAGGCGATGGGCAGTAGCTGAGTCGTTGGCCCAGAGGGACAGTGCGTAAGGCTCCTGGCTTTTTGACTCTGCGGCGAAAAACCTATTAGAATTTCACCCACCGGGAAAGTGGCTTTCCCTTGTTTAGCTACTGATTTCACATCAGTGAAGCGGGGGGCGGGGAGACCATGCACACGGGAATATATGTGTGCGTATGAATTATTAAAAATAACCGCGCTAAGTCCCCTTAAGGAAAGTCTGATTCTTTCATGTGTCTTTCTGGGTTTTACAGAAGAAAAAAAAGAAAAATAAGATATAGGTCCCTGTCATTTGGCACACGGATTCCAAAGAGAAAAGAGCAACCCAAATTCTTAGAAAACATTTTTAAACAATAGATGCCGGTTGTGTCTCGGCAGGAGAACGAGTACTTTATATTATCTATAGTTGAAATAGAAAACTACCTGCCTGTCTCTAACGTTTCCACAACACACACACCACCCGAGGTGCACAGTGCATATTAACGGTCTTTTCCGGCTGCAGATGCCTGAAAAAGCAAGGCATCGTAAGCAAAGGACACAATTCTCTCCCTTTCCCTCTCTTACCATTTTTTTTTTTTTCAGGCATCACAGCAACCCAGCTGCGAGGAAAACCAAGAAACCAAAGGCTACCTGAGGAAAAGCATCCTGTTACTTCCCCTGGTGAAGTCGCTGGGCCACTGTCATTGTTAGTGACTGCCAAAGAGTACTGCTCTCCTGTTCATTGGGACACCATAGCCTGACAAATAAGATTCTTTCTTAAACTAGTGCAGAAATGAAAACATGATATTAGCCCATGTGACCACCAATTCAGAAATGGCCGGTGCAATGCATCCTCTAAGACCCTGGGGTTTTCAAGTGTGCACCTGTTTATACCAAACTAGGAGAGTCACATACACATAAGAAAATTTATAGTTTCAACTACTACCAAAATTACTTGCCTCTAAAATAAAATACCTCACGGAGTGTGGCACACACCTTTAGTCCCAGCACTCCAGAGACAGACAAACAGAACTCTTGTGAGTTCCAAGGCAGCCTGGTCTACATAGTGAATTCTACCCAGGGCTATCCAGTGAGACCACGTCTCAATACATACATACATACATACATACATACATACATACATACATACATACACATACATGAAATAAATGTAAAATTAAATAGCTGGATTTATTTAAACCCATAAGAATTCAGGTATGCTTTGGGAATACTAAGAGACATGTCAAAATATATGTGCTAATAAGCATACGGAAAAGGGTAATTTAGATGAACTTTTGTCTTTCTGATACATTGCCTACCACTAAGACTTGAGCTACAAATGAAACTGCAAATGCTGAGTTGAAATAAGGCTAGCTTTAAAAAATATTTCCGTTTTTAACATTAAAAGTGTGTGTGTGTGTGTGTGTGTGTGTGTGTACCATATGAAGGTACCTGTAGAGTTCAGAAAAGGGCCTGAGATCCCCTGACACTGGAATTACAGGTGATTGTCAGCCATTTGACATGTGAGGGGCAGGTTATTGGAGGAGGTGGGGAACCAAGCTCTGGTTCTCTGGAAGTACAGCAAGTGGTCTTTAACCCCCAGGCACCTCTTCTGCCTCCCTACCAGTCTACATATCAATAAAATAACAACTGTAGATATTATTACATTGAGAAGTCATCGTGAACTTGAATGTTCCATTCCACGGGGCTTCGTGCTACGTGAGAACAAGGGCCATGAGTTCACTAATTCCTGGAATGGGAAAGGGTGGAAAATGATTTGGAGTTTCTTCCCTTCTCTCACTGTGGACTGATGACAGCTTACCTTTGTCTCTCAGATCCCGGGATGACTCACTGGGATTTGAAGCCAGGATTGTATCTCCAAATACAATAGTTGCCAAAAGAACCAAGGAAAACAAGAAGAAAGAGCACTAGGGGGTCACTGATAGCTCTCACCTTCTCCAGGAAAACCTTTGAGCTCTAGACTATCACATTTGGTGGACTTCCTGGGAAGCCCAATTAGAGATTTTATTCTTTGATGTCAAGGTGTGGCACAGTGTCTTATGCGAATGAGAAACAGGACTCTTATCAACCTTTACACCTGAGTGGGAAAGATGGCAGCAGAGCCCAGATTTTGGTGGATCAGGAAGTGGGCAGAGTAGGCCACACACAGCAAGAGGCCTTTTGCAGGCAAGGGCTGGCTAGAGTACTCCAGGGCCTAAGTGTTTCAGTTCTACCCACTTCAAACCAACACTCTCCTTGTGCCGGCCAGTGCCATGTACACTCTAAGACCCTGGGGTTTTCAAGTGGGCCCTGTTTATAGCACACCAGGAGAGTCACATAAACAAAGGAAAATGCTATCGTTGCAACTACCACCGAAATCACTTGTCTCTAAAATAGAGTAGCTCACGGGGTGTGGCACACCCCTTTAGTCCCAGCACTCCCAAGGCAGAGACAAGCAGATCTCATGTGAGTTCCAGGGCAGCAGTTCCGGGCTTCCAAACACCTTGTTTGTAAGGGATCACAGGTTCCTTCTATGGAACCTTGTGAATGTCATGTCACCCTCCGTGCGGTAATGTGAGAGACCAGGGAACTGGTCACAAGTCTTTCCTTCTGCAACCCAAAAAGGATGGTGAAGAGAGTGAGGGCACAGACAGGGATCCTCTGGACAACCCCTACCGCAGATCTGGAACCTTCCAACCAAGTTTCAGATACAGAGGTGTAGAGAAGGTGGGGGTGGGGGGTAGGGGTGGGAACAGAATGATTTTTTCGAGACAGGGTTTCTCTGTGTAGCTTTGCGCCTTTCCTGGGACTCACTTGGTAGCCCAGGCTGGCCTCGAACTCACAGAGATCCGCCTGGCTCTGCCTCCCGAGTGCTGGGATTAAAGGCGTGCGCCACCACCGCCCGGCTTTTTTTTTTTTTTTTTTTTTTTTTTGGTTTTTCGAGACAGGGTTTCTCTGTGTAGCTTTGCGCCTTTCCTGGGACTCACTTGGTAGTCCAGGCTGGCCTCGAACTCACAGAGATCCACCTGGCTCTGCCTCCCGAGTGCTGGGATTAAAGGCGTGCGCCACCACCGCCCGGCTATTTTGGTTTTTTGAGACAAGGTTTCTCTGTGTTTCTCTGTATAGCTCTGCCCCTTTCCTGGAACTCACTCTGTAGCCCAGGTGGGCCTCGAACTCACAGAGATCCGCCTGCCTCTGCCTCCCGAGTGCTGGGATTAAAGGCGCCGCTGCCGCCACCACCGCCCAGCTACTTTATTTTTTTTAACATGCCCAAATGAAGTACAAAAGGCTCTTTCCTCAGCATCTTTCCATACACTATCTGATACCCATTCCCTCATTCCAATGCAAATTGTGAGAGCCATGTCATGGTTATTAAATGCCTTTTTTAAAAATATCTATTTATTTATGAATTTCATGTGCATGAGTGCTTTATTTGCATGCATGCATGCATGATGGAAGAGAGCATCAGACAGGAAAGGGCATCAGATCTCATCATAGATCATTGTGAGTTGCCATGTGGTTGTTAGGAATTGAACTCAGGACCTCTGGATGAGCAACTAGTGCCCTTAACTGCGGAGCCATCTCTCTGGCTCCCATATCTCAATCCTGTAATAGCTGAAGTAGGGTGACTAAAAGACTTTTGGGGATTGTCGTTTTTGTTTTTTTTTTTTTTTTATAATAAACTAACAGTCATATATGTGAAAAACATGAAGTCTATACAACTTACAAAAACCACTTTAACCAAAAATAATATCTATTTGGAATACCAGTTCATAAGCTTACAACTGCTGCCCTTGTCCCTTTTTCTTTTGGGGAAAAACAGTGCCTAATGGCAATGGAATTCTGTAAGAAAGTAATATTGACCATGACCATGTTTCTGCCTAATGAGGATTTAGTTTAGAGACCCAACTTTCCCCTCCCCCATCAAACTAAAGCACGGGCTTACTATGCTCTGAACATTTATTTCCCACTTTCCAGGGAATCTCTGGCTGTTCCAAAAATGTTGAAAAGGCCAGAATCTCTGTTGTGTTACATATCACATAAAGGCGTTTCAGGTTTCTTTAGATAATGGAATGAGTGTAGTTCTGGAGGAAATACCGCTTTCAGGATTGTATTTCTATTTTTTATTTCTTCAGCCCAAACATGTATGATAGTTGGTAACGAAGAAGAAGAGCTTCTTCCCTACAACGACTGTGCTTCTCACCAGAGGCAGGCAGATCTCTGTGAGTTCGAGGCCGGCCGGATCTACAAAGCGAGTTCAAAGACAGCCAAGAAAACAAACAAACAAACAAACAAACAAACAAACAAACCAAAAGATGTGCTTCTGGACCATCTTGTCAAAACATCTAAAGATATGTACCTAAGATTCTGGAGTGCTTGGAACCGGCATTGTTTAGAGGTTTACGGGACACACCTTGAAAAGCAATAGAGAGTTCATAGAATTGTAACCCAGAAGCTTTTGGGCAAGCATATGTCCCACCACTTTAAACTGCTCTCAGCAGCCCTCTTGCCCCATGGGTACCTGGAATCCCACTCGATGATGTGTAGGTCTGCACAAATAAACTGGCTTAGTTCAGGCAACGGATGAGTCATCTGAAGTAGGGAGGTAAAAAGAAACAGTTAGTAATGGACCATTTGGCTCCAACTGACATTTAAAAGCCTATCAAGTTTTGTTTTTCTCCATTGTATTTAACTTTTCACGTGTATTCATCCTGGGCTCTCCTCTTGCTGGATGATGAAGATGTTAAAAAAAATTAAGCACGAAAATTTGGAGAATGGTATCCTTGTAAACTTTATGATTCATAATTTTAGAAAGCACCCGCTTCTCTGCCTCCAAGTTTACCGAAGGTTGTCTGAACTGTGTGGGATTAATCTCTGCTCCGCAGGGAGTATTTATCTATTATAAAGGAGGTAGAGTTTACTGCATGAGATTTACTCCTCAGTTCCATATTTACAGGTAGCAGGTGGAGTAATAGACATGTAACTACTCCCAGTTTCTCTCACAGAAGAAGCACACACAGGTGAAGAGTAAGATTCCCAAGTACATTCCCCTTAAGAGCAAGCTCTGATGGCCGCCCCTTCCACCGGCCTATTTATATCATGTTAGACACCTCTCAGAGACAATTGCACATTGGCAGGAAATTAATGGGGTCCGTTGCACTAAATGGTCAGTTTACGGCAGCTCGGCAAAGTGAATCTCCTTTCCCTGTGTGTCTCATTAGCAACTCACTCGAAACGTTGATGGTTTTCACTCGGATTTGGGCAACTTGAAATGCATGGAGAAGTGTCTAGCTGTACCCGGCGCCCCCTTACAGAGTTAGTGACTCCATGAACGGCAGTGCAGAACTCACAGCCCGGGTAGAAAGCGCTGCGAGCTGCAGAGGCGAAGAGAAAATTGGGGCTGCATTGTATCTTCCCACTTACAGCTTTCTTTAGCAAGGCTCTTTCCGTGTCACTTTACGCCACGCGTGTGTGTGTTTGACATCTGTCTATTTCTAAACCAGGGTGCTTCTCTCTCAAAAAGACCTGACTTAAGATGGGCGAGCTTTAAAGGCCTTTCGCATATGTCCTCCATGTGGTTAATGATCACAGAGGCTCGGCTCCAGAGCTTTGGAAAGGCCTGCGATTTAGAAGCTTCCCCCTGCCTGTCTCTCGCTTTAATCTGCTCGGCTCCGTCTTTGCCATGCCCACCTACACACAGCTGTCCATCTCCTGGAAACCTTTCTGCTGTCAGTCAAGTGACAGACTCGGATAGAAGCTTTGTGTGCCCGGGCCTCCTGAGGCCCGGCACCATATTTAGATGGAAGGGGAAGGGGGATGGGGGAGAGAACACCAGGGATTCTTCCAAGGCCGGGGGGTTGAGGGAGGGGGTATGTGTGTGTGGGTGGACTACTGGTGGGAGGGCTTTGGGGCAAAGCGCCTTCAGAAACAGCTTTCTCAAACACACAAGAAAATGCAAGCATGTATACCAACCCCCAACATCTGCAGCCCAGCGGCACTGTAATGTAAAATCCTCCTGGGAAGTCAAGCATTCCAGGGCCCGTGGAGGCAAGGATAAAGCATCTTTCTGTCCTTTAGCAGAGCTCTGTGCTCAAGCATAGTCCTAGTTTCGCTCCTAGTTTGGGTGAGAGAGGTGTCTAGCTTTCATTTTCTTGGATTCCCTGCCTCTTAGCTGACCTGTAAGTACTGTTCATGTCTCTTCCTACACTTACTCGGGAGCATTTGGTTTGGCTAGTTGGAATCGCCTGAGGACGGTTCTGCTTCTGATTTTGTACGGATTTCATCCTCTGAGATTCGATGTCTTAATATTGGGAGGAGGTTGCATCTGGTGACAAGACGCCACACTACCAAGATGTCTCTATTTGGACAGCTGATGATGTCCCTTTTACAGCTTTGTCAATGAAAACTCAGACCGGTTGGACTTGGATCACTAGGTAGAGAGCTTGAATTGAGACACTGACTTTATTCAAATTACATTTTTTTTAAAAAAAAATTCATCATCCTTCACATTTTCATTATAGTTCTGTTCTGTTTTGAGACGGGGTCACACTATGTAGCCCTGTTTTTCCTGAAACTCACTATGTAGACCAGGCTGGCCTCCAACTGATGGTCCATCACCTCCTGAATGCTTAGGTTTCAGGACTTGCCATCGTGACTCACTGAACTGTAGTCTCATAAACTTGACTTCATATTCCCAGCCAGCTGAAGCTCAGGACTTTTTTCCAACATCCTAAATTGACCATAAAATCACCAGAAGTCCTGGCATTTTTCTAACAATAAGTGGATTTTCACTTCCTTCTATATGAACTATATTTGCTTCTAACTCAAGGTAATATGAAGATACATCACCTAAAATAATTATAATTTAACTCAATAATATATTAAAACCAACTGCTCCCGTTAGCTGTACTTGTTTTAATTTTTTTTCCCTATTTTTATTTTGTTTTGTTTTATTTTTTTACTGCAGATCAGGGAGTAAAAAGAAACAATTGCGAGAGATAGCTACTTGAATATTATAGTTTCTCTCCGATAACAATCCTCTATGTTGCTGTGTGTCTAGGAATACTGTCTCTCATCACAACCGGCCTCTCATCTAGTCAGGCAAAAGGCAGGCAGCCAGGACTCAGGAGCAACAGTGTAACCAATAAGCCTGAGCAAACAGCTTCATAACCCTGGAGCTTGCTTGGGATGTTAACACAGATGCTGGGCAAATCCATGGGGAATGTTTGGCAAACGTTTGTTGCACTACGGCTCTAAACTTGCTGAGTGCAAAGCTAATAATTACCAAGTCACAATAATTTTGTGACTTTTTTTTTTCTTGAGCATACTTGATCTTCAGAAACAGTGCTTTTTTTTAAAACTTAGTATAAAAAGAGAAGAAAAAAAAAAAGCCTAAGAAATGTAATAGATTCTATGTGTTCATACACATGATAGAAGACTGGTAGACAGCAAAGGCTTTAAATTTTTAAAATTGAACTCACATCGAGCAGACTCTTCAAAGATAATTTACCTATTTATTATTCTGTAATGTTGTGCTCTTCATGTTCTGATAAAACACACATGTATAATTTAAATCTAATATCACTCAGAGTTCAACTTTTTTTTGACGGTTGATTAATTTTCAAAATGATAAAATTGGATAGAACAAATTGAGTAGTACTTGCAATGAATATTTCAAAACTCTGGGAACACCCCCAATAAATTACACTCAGTTCTGGGGGAAAACAGGCTTTTAGGAGAGTATCTTCTCAGGAAAAGAATGGTTTTTAGAATTCAACTTGCATTGGACTGGTGTATTTCAGTAGTGAACCCAGAGATTATTTGTACAAACATTATACCCCTGTGTATACACACAGGCAATGAATTCCCATAAACCCTGAAATACTGTTTGTAAACTGCAGGACTTCATCAGTTCCAAAGAATATGCCTTCCATACAACACCTGTAGCAGTCTAACCCAGAATAAACACTGTTTTTATGTAGGAGGAAGACACATGGTTAATTGTTAAAGAAAAAAAATAAACTCTTTGAAAATTGGCACCTGTAAAAAAAAAAATTGCCTCATAGCTCAATATGAGTATTGATTTTTTTTCCTTTCACTCTGCTGTGCTAATTTTTGCCTTTGATTATTTTCTCATCGTAAAAAAATATATTTTCCCATGTTCATTTAGTATATTCATTTTGAGAAAGAACCACAAAAAAATACGTTTCAGAGGGTGTATGTGTGCATCCTTACTGTGTGTGTGTGGGGGGTCCCTACTCTGTGGGAGAAATGTCTCTGCTGTGTGTGTGTAGAAATCCCTACTATGTGTCTGTTGGATATTCGCTTTTCTTGAGTGATCAGGTTGTTAACAGGTATAGGGAATAGTTTCTCCCAGGCATGGCCAGCTTTAGTTTAGTTTAGTAAATGTAGAATTTACATTTCCCTGGCTTCTGCATCTATTCATTAAGCCATTTGGGAAATAGACGTCAACTTTCACAGGGTCACTTTCTATCTGCTACACCAAATGAATGGCCATGTGTCGGGCCATCCTGGACAAATGTGCCCACTTCTGAAAACAGACTTTCTCGTTTCCTCTTGTCTCTGCCACCAACTTGTGATTTAGGGAGCTTGACAATTGTCCCCTCAAACCACGGACATTCGTCTCTTCCCCTGGCTGTTTGTTTTACCCCAGCAAACAGAACAAAGAATGAAAACAGCCAACGCACACAGAGATCTTAGCCGGTTATCAGCTAGTTGACTGAAAAGTGTAACAGCTTAGAAGATTCAAATTGGTGATTAAAATGAAGTGTGGAGAAATTGAGCTCTTTAAAATTTTGGCCCTCTCCCTTCCCCAAGTCTGGCCTTTCACGAGTACCGCAGTAATTGGGCAACATCTAAAATTTACTTCTTCGCGGGTAAAGCATACTACATTCGTTTACAAATTTCATCTCAACAGTTTTGTCCCCACATTTGAATCGCGTGCTTTAGGTGAAAGCAGAGGAGTCATTTCAAGACTTTAGCTGAGTCGAGTTTAAGCTCAGCTCAGCTGGTCTGCACCCTGCCCTCCTCCTGAAACACGTGACACCGTTCTCTTCCCGGGTTTCACACTCTGAGGAAAGTATATGCCTAAGTGAATATGTCCATTCCTTCATTGGTTAAATTGGGCTCATAACCATGGCAACTTCAGGATTATTTCAGAAGTGGCACACTTCATATCCAGCCACCACAGAGTGGCTGACACAAATCGCAGTTTTCTCTTTGGATTACAGTGTCTTGAACTGTTGTTCAGTGGGTAAGGTCACAGACAACTGTGGTAAATCACTTGTTTGGTCAGTATTTGTGTGTGTGTGTGTGTGTGTGTGTGTGTGTGTGTGTGTGTGTGTGTGTATTTGTGAATGTGAGTGTTTGTGTGGTGTGCACACGTGATGTACCTACTGTAGGGCCCTGGTCTCCTCCCATATTGAGTAAAGCCGTTGCCTGCTTGCTGACCTTGACCAGATGTCCTCCCTATGCTAATTCCCTGCCGGTATCCACCCTCCTGAATGCTTAAGGGAAGTTCCTTGTTTGTGTATCCTGCATATTGGGCGTTAACAGCTTAGATGCAAGAATGTTCGGTAGCGAACTTCTGCCCTCCAGGGATCCTCCATTTGTGCTGTAAGCCTGTATTTAAGGTTTCCTCCCTCTTTCAATAAACGGCATTTGGCATTCAGCATTCTGCTGAGGTGAATGTCTCTTATTTTCTAATCCACAGCCCCTCGCTCGGACATGGTGAACGGGTATTGGTAACGCGGGCGTTACCGCAACACCTACATATACGTGGTAGGTGACGGTGCCATGGTGTGCTTGAAAAGTGGAGGAAGATGTTGACTGCCCTACTCTATTTCTTCTTAGCCTTATTCCCTTAAGATAGGTTCTTTCACAGACCCTGGAGCAGGGCTGGTAGCCAGCAAACTTTGGGCGAATTCTCCTCTCTCTCCCCACACAGCCCTGAGATAATAGGCATGTACCTGGCCACTTACTTTCTCAGCAATTTAGAAATGTCCAGCACCCTAGTATTAACTATATATTCAGAAGAATATCTGATCCAGATCTCTCCCAATACTCATTCTTCCTGTCTGAGACTTTGCACCCTATGCCCTTTTACAGACATGTCACACTCTTAGCCTCTTTAACCAATGTTCAACTTTTTGGCCGGGCAGTGGTGGCGCATGCCTTTAATCCCAGCACTCGGGAGGCAGAGGCAGGCGGATCTCTGTGAGTTCGAGGCCAGCCTGGTCTCCAAAGCGAGTTCCAGGAAAGGGGCAAAGCTACACAGAGAAACCCTGTCTCAAAAAAAAAAAAAGAAAAAGAAAGGAAGGAAGGAAGGAGGAAGGAGGGAGGGAGGGAGGAAAGAAGGAAGGAAGGAAGGAAGGAAGGAAGGAAGGAAGGAAGGAAGGAAGGAAGGAAGGAAGGAAGGAAGGAAGGAAGGAAGGAAGGAAAAACATTACAGTGCTGCTGGGCTGCAGATGTTGGGGGTTGGTATACATGCTTGCATTTTCTTGTGTGTTTGAGAAAGCTGTTTCTGAAGGCGCTTTGCACCAAAGCCCTCCCACCAGTAGTCCACCCACACACACATACCCCCTCCCTCAACCCCCAGCCTTGGAAGAATCCCTGGTGTTCTCTCCCCCATCCCCCTTCCCCTTCCATCTAAATATGGTGCCGGCGGGCACACAAAGCTTCTATCCGGAAAAAAAAAAAAAAAAAACCTTTTTGTTTCTGTGAGTCAGATTGTTAGATTCTATCTATATTGATGAAAATGACAGAATTGATGTACTTTTAAAAGACTGAATAGTATTCACCTACACACACACACACACACACACACACACACACACACACACACACCCATACATTATTTTATCTGTTCCATTGTGGATAAATAGCTATGTGGATATGACTTGGCTGTTGCTAATAGAATTGCAGACATCTTTTCACAAACTGATTTAATATCTTGGGAATAAAAACTCATAAGTAGGATCACTGGTAGGGTTTTGTTTATTTGGTTGGTTTTTGTTGTTGCTTATAAGAGACTTCCATTCAGCTTTCCATAGTGGCTATAGTAATTCACAATTCTATCACCAGTGTGCAAGCTTTTTCTTTTCTTCACATTGGCCCAGGTGTTACACTTGAGTACAAATGCACCGTTGATTTGTGGGGAGTCTTCTTCTTATGTACTTTTCTCTAACAGATAACTCACCAGCTTTTAAAAACGAATTTAATTTTATCATATCAGATTATGCATATGCCTGTGTATCTGTGTGAAGGTATATGCGTGTGAGTGCTGGTGCCCACAGAGGCCAGAGGTGATGAATTGAAACTCCCAGAGATGGAGTAACAGGCTGTAATAAGCCCCTTGATCTGGGTGCTGTGAGCCAAGGCTGTAATGTGCAAGAGCACTACATGCTCATACCTACCTGTTGATCTATCTCTCCAGCCTTCATCAGCTTGTATTCCTAGATAGGGAAATACTGGCCTTCATCTACTGCAGTGTGTGTGTGTGTGTGTACATATATCGATCAACCTGCAAGGTGTGACTCTTGGTTTCTTTCCTATGCTTTGCATTCAGAATAATTCAGGTGTCAGTAAAATTGCTCCCTCTAAGCAGATGATGTAAATCTCAATGAACAGAAAGTGTGTCCTGCCTATAACATCACAAAGCAGAGCATGGGACTCAAACAGTTGAGCATGGGGAGGTATGGAAATGTATTCAACAACAAAAGGAATATCCTACTAGAAACCTTGGGTTCTGGGTTGTTTGATGTTGGACAATCTCCTGAAGCCTTAGCCTCCAACACAACATTCAGTGGTCCCTCAGACTCAGAAATAACAGACCTAGTACTAGCACTTTCTACACTTTGTCCTTGAGGGAAAATATTCACAGTCAATTCCAAATAATTATTTCCTACTCATGAAGTAAAAAGCAAATGGCTTGCATGCAACTTGATGTTTGGTGGGCAAGTCCTTTATAGGAAGAATTCTACAAAACATTTCTAAGGATAGATGGATCTTATTTTGCATGTTATAGAAAGATTCTGTTTTCCAAAAGTATTTGTCTAAAAAGCTCAAACCTACTAAAGAAATATAGAAAACACTCGGTGTATGTATGCTGGTTATAATATTAACCTTTACTGTGTGTATGAATGTGAACAGAAGATTTCATAACTCTCACAGTTAGGGGGTCTTCATTAAAAAGCAAAACAAAACAAAAAACCTTACTTGGTTTTGCATCTTCCAAATAGCAAGGCAACACACCAACCAACAGATGGACGCATTTTTAATCAGTCAATCCATTGCTGCTTTTTGGTTAGAAAATATACTTGCAGATTACAACAAAATCTTTCACTGGGTTAAAAAATAAAAGCAAAATCTCAGAATCACAGGTTTCATGAAAAGAATTATAAATTTTAATACTTTGATAACCTATTCAGATCTTGTATAGTGATAAATTAAACTAAATTATTGGTGGAAAAACAAATCATGCAAAATAATTTGGGGTTATTGTAAATCTGAGACATGAATAGAATTGCCATCAGTCTCTGGCTTCTTTCGTGTTTATCATTCTAACTGAGTTAAGTAAGCTGACGTGATCCAATTCAACTCAAGGCTGTTTCTGCAGTGCTATACAGAGATATTCTTCAATATTATGCTTCTGTTCTTAATTTGCATTATACTGACAAATAACTTTTGAAAAAGATGCTCTTTGTTTTGGAGAAATTACTAGAAAAATGAGAAGATAATATTTATCAAAGGAAGCCAGATGCAGTATGACTGAAGGTTTTCAGAGATTATGTTGGGAGGGTCCTGAATTTAAACGATTCTCTTTTTAAAAAGAATAAAATAGTCTATCAGATTATCCCTTCACACACAGAGCAGAAAGAAGGGAAAAATGAGGTAATTATTGCCATAATTCAGGCACTTAAAACTTTCCTTTCAAATATCTAAATGATTGATATGATAATTTTGAATGAATACTCAAATTACTCTTGCATAGTTTACCTTCTCCTTACACGAATAGATACAGCCTAGGTGTGGATGTAACGTTTGTAAATGTGGACCACCAAGCGCACAGCTTCCAGCATCTTTCAAGATTTGTCCAATTATCCATAACATTAGCAACATCAGTAGTAACATTTTATCATCTTCTTTAAGGCAGCAACTTGAACTTTGCCTCTGAGACCTGAAGGGTGGCTGTACAAAGGATTTCAAGGCAGGACAGTTAGCCATGATTGTGGGACTCTCATTCACTGTTGGGGCACACACCGGTGTATACCGCTTAATAACAATACAACCATGGAACAAGGAGTGGCATGTAGTAATCATTTTTATAGTATTTTAACCCATTTAACAAATTTGTTAATGTCAAAATATTACACACTTCTGCAGAAGCTGCAAACATAAAAATATGGGTGCTAAAACGGAAATTTGATGATTGACTTTTAAGTGAATTTGATGATGGCTTGAATAAGTTTTCTTTTTACATAATTTTCTTTTTGTATTTTATTAAGTTAGAAGCACAGACTAGAGGAGGGAACACCTAGACATTCCCAAGTTATTAACTCAAGTATAGAAACCAAAGGAAACATCTGAAACCTAGTTTCTTCCTGTCTTTCTTTTCTTTCTCCCCCCTCTCTCCCTTCCTTCCATTTGTTCTCACTCTCTCTTTCTCTTCTTCCCTTCCTTTGTATCTCCTCTCCCTCTTCACCCCCTTTCTTTCTTCCTTCTTTCCATAAAAATCATGCATATAAAACTGAATATACTTTTTGTCTCAGAAAGTCCATGAGGGGCCAGTAAGAGGGCTCAGTGGGTAAGGGGTGCTTCACATCAAGCCTGATGACCTGTATGTTGGAAGGAGAGAACCAACTACGTTGTCCTCTTACCTTTATAAGTATGCTGTGCACACACACACACATACACACACACACACACACACACACACACACACACACACACACACAAATAAATAAATATTTTAAAACACTTAAAATTGATAAGGAAAGCTTTTTTTTCACCAGTAGGAAAGGACAAAATATTAATAACAAAAGAGAGATGTAAAAAAAGTGGGATCTTTTCTTCTTTTTCACTGAGATGAGCAGACAGACTTTCAAACTAGACTTTTTTACTCACAGCAAAGGGGGAAAAACGATTGAAAATTAAGCACTTAGCAATCAGGATCCGGAAGAGGCTCCATGCTATGCTAGTGAGCTTTGACGCAGCCCATCCCTTTCACGAAAACCAAACAACTTACAGGGTGTGGTCATGAAATCATGACTGGTAGTCCTTACCTCATCCCGAGAACAAAAGAGATATGAAATAATTGGCAAGTGATGAATGGCATCTCTCTCTCTCTCTCTCTCTCTCTCCTTCTTTTTTTTCTTTTTCTTTTCTTTTCTTTTCTTTTTTTTTTTTTTTTGTTTTGTTTTTTTGAGACAGGGTTTCTCTGTGTAATTTTGGTGCCTGTCCTGGATCTCACTCTGTAGACCAGGCTGGCCTCGAACTCACAGAGATCCGCCTGGCTCTGCCTCCCGAGTGCTGGGATTGAAGGCATGTGCCACTGCCACCCGGCGGCATCTCCCTTTTTTAAAAAGTAGAAAGTGTAGAGTACAGACATGATCAAGCCCGGAGATGAACAACGATCAAAGTCCTAACAGTTTGTGATGTGACCATTCGGGAAGAAGCAGGGAAGGAGTAGGGTGCTGTCAGGCATCAAAACTGTTTCCCGAGGTTCAAGTCAGGCCAGGGGGTCAGAGTCTACTTCTGGAACTACAGGCACCAAGCGCCGAGTTGTTAACTGGTATTATTTCTACTAAAATGATTAGATCATAGAGCTGTATAGTGTGTCTTGATTTTAGAGAGATAAGATAAGATCCTATCTTAATGGACAAGATGGCTGTGTCCCGTTTAATAGATTTCCTGGTGAGGAAGTTGCCATGGAAAACAACCTTCTTCTATCTTTGATATACAGCTAGGTGCACCGTGATTCAATTTATTGGTTGGTCCATCATTGGAGAAAGACCTGGATTTGAAACTTGCTCCCCTGGCACAATGGAATAAAAGCCTGAGCTGAAATCCCACAGAAAGGAAAATTCAATGCTGGCTTTAACTTTTAAGAGACCAGTTATGTTAGTCCATAATAAAGGAGCTATAACTCTATGTCAACTTATGAATGTTGCATGAATCCTAAATGGCCGTATAATAAAAACCCGGAGCCAGATATCGAGGTAAATGCTGAAAGATCAGAGAGACAAAGGAACAAGCCACAGCCACTTCTCACCTCGCCAACTCCATGAATCCTCTGACTCAAAGCCTCTGAGTCCTCAGCCAAAAGGGTCTTAATTCCTGTCTCCTCAGCCTTACATGCCTTTCTCCACCCAGCCATTTCACTTCCTATCTCAACCTTCCTAGTGCTGGGATTAATGACGTGTCCCAAATACTGGGGTTAAAGGTGTGTGCCACCACTGCCTGACTCTGTTTCTTTCCTAGACTGGATCAATCTCATGTAGCCCAGTGTGGCCTTGAACTAATAGAGATCCAGACAGATCTCTGCCTCCCTAGTGCTAGGATTAAAAGTGTGTGCCACCACTACCTGAGCTCTATGTTTAACCCTGTGACTGGCTCTGTCCTCTGATTTTCAGGAAAGCTGTATTCCTTATATTACAAATATGACCACATATGAATGTCTTTTTTTGTTTGTTTATTTTAGCATTGGTTTTTTGAGACAGGGTTTCTTTGGTAGCCCTGGCTGTCCTGGAACTCCCTCTGTAGATCAGGCTGGCCTTGAACTCAGAGATCCACTTGCCTCTGCCTCCCGAGTGCTGGGATTAAAGGCATGCGCCATCACCACTGCCCTGTAAGATGTTATGTCTATTGAATTGAATATCTCAACATGTACCAAGAGTTGGGTAGAAGATTACAAAAATGAATGTAGACTTAGACTAGATCTACTTGAATTCTAGTATCCCCCTGAGGAAAAAGAGGAGTCACCGCATTTTCTGCAGATTGCACTCTATCACATCTGGAGGCGGTGTCCACTTCTGGAGACAACTTTTTTACCGGGACATTGACAAATGACAAAATCTGGGGGAAGGCACTAGAGATGTTGAGCCCCCAGGCCATGTCTTCTGAAGGAAATGAACTCTTTTTTTTTTTTTTTTTTTTTTTTAACAAAGAAATGCTGAGCTGAGCAGACTCTGAGATCCCTCCTCAGTCAGTGGGGAAGGGCAGACAGCATCCTTTGCTGTTTTGCTGGGGGTGGGGGGGGGAGGAGTTCTGATCAGTAAAAAGCTTCATGAGGAAGTGGGTTTCTTGTCTAGATAAGAAACACTTGTCACAGAGTTTGAGTTATTCTACATCTGTCCTTTTGCTAAGTGGTGGCCCCCTAAGCAGGACCTGTTTAACCGCCTTCTAGCACTTCTGTAGCAAGGAATTCCTGTGTTGATAGAAACACTGAATTTCTTAAACCTCTGTGAGTATTTATGAAGAGATGGCTGAAATTACAACTTACTGGGCAATCCTAGAAGAACCCTGGAATTGTCACGAAGAATGGAAAAGACAGCACTGATTAGCAATTTGGGGGAGATAGCTACTGTCTAAGACTGTGCAGCTGGTGGAACCAATATATATATATATATATATATCTCCCACATATAAAATATCCAATGGCTAAGTAGCCATATCTTTTTTTTTTTTTTTTTTTTTTTTTTTGGTTTTTCAAGACAGGGTTTCTCTGTGTAGCTTTGCGCCTTTTCCTGGAGCTCACTTGGTAGCCCAGGCTGGCCTCGAACTCACAGAGATCCGCCTGCCTCCGCCTCCCGAGTGCTGGGATTAAAGGCGTGCGCCACCAACGCCCGGCTAAGTAGCCATATCTAACTAGAAAA
Source organism: Peromyscus maniculatus bairdii (assembly GCF_049852395.1). NCBI lineage: Eukaryota > Metazoa > Chordata > Mammalia > Rodentia > Cricetidae > Peromyscus > Peromyscus maniculatus. The sequence goes on along the minus strand of NC_134864.1, from coordinate 37,266,699 downwards.
ATCTACTAGATGATTTTTATGTCTCTATATAGGTATATATTTGTGTAGGTATGTATGTTTTTATGTATGTGTGTACATACATGTACATGTATTATGTATGCATATGTGTATATGTATGTGTGTTTATACGTTTATGTATGTATGTGTGTATATATACATGTGTATGTATATGCGTGTATATGTGTGTATGTATATGTGTCTGTGTAAATGTATGCATGTGTGTATGTGAGTTGCAAATTGTACCCAAGCCCTCACTCATAGTAGAAAAGTGCTCTGCTACTGAATGACAGCCATAGACTCAAGAATATACTTTATGTAGCTCTATATACTTGAGACACTACCGTTTCAACATAGTCTGACAGCAACAAAACTACTAATGAGATGTTTTACAATCTTTGTTTTCTATGAAGTCTTTTAAGTCATTTGCATACATTGCCCTGAAAGCACATCTCAATCCAGGCTAATCCGATTTTAAGCGTTCAGTAGCTAAACGTCGTAAGTGGCTACCATTATGGATGGCACAGACTAGAAACTTAAGTCTCCAAACATGGGGAGTTAAAACAAAGGGGTTATTAGGAAAATCAGGCTGAGCCACACAGGTTACCAAGAAATTCTGGAGACAGAGCCAAAATAAAGAGGGTAGCACCATGGGGTGTTTTTATTCTGGCAGCCACTAGTGTGAGAGCAGCCAGGAATACAGGTGGAATTTGACCAAACAGAGCAGAGACTCCAGGAGAGGCTGAACTGCACCTGCCCCACTCCTGGTTGCTCAGGCAACCAGACTCCCTCCCCATGCTAATGACATTCTAATGAGAACATCCACATGCAAATGAATTAAGCGGTAATTACAGGCAGATCCTCACTTGTTCTACTAGTTAAGAGGGTGGTGGCTGAGAGAGGAGTTGGGGAAGAGGTTGATACCTCATAACTGCCGAAGCCAAGGATTTGAGTTACAAAATGAAATGGTTAACTGGAGTCTATACCGTAACAGGCAATATAGTCAAGGAGGCACCTAGACTGCTCTCTCTACTTAGCCTTCTCTGCTCTTGTCCTCACTCAGTAAGTGAGATCAGCCAGCAGAATGAGGGGAAGGGACTGCACAGGAAGAACGGGGAGACCTGGAGCCACGGGTATCCCTATTGCTCCCCCCACCTCAAAATAAATTACTTATGAATTGCTGCAGCTCCCAGCTCATCCACGGGGAGCTACAGTGAAACTCTGGGAAAACTCGGAGTACAGATAAAAAAGGAGAGAGCCTGGCTTTTATTCCGCGTTTGCTTCGCTCTTAATTGCTTTCTGTAGTTTTCCCCAAGTAGACCACAGTCGGGTTGTAATTAACAGTGAATGAGTTGAATACAGAATTGTAGAAACTTGATAACCCTGGCGAAAGGGTATGGGAATATATGGAGCATGCTGAGGTATGTATGGTGTAGGAATTTTAGGTTTACCAGAACCTATGGAGGCCCTGAGGAAAAAGTAAAATTAATATGATATATATATATATATATATATATATATATATATATATATATATATATGTAAAGAAAATATGGCTGATAATGCATGCAAAAGTTATTCATTTATTATTTTGGCATGGAGGCCTATGCTAGTAATCTCAGGTACTTTGAAGGCTGAGGCAGGAGTGTTACAAGTTGAAGCCAGTTTGGGCAATGTAGAAAAGACCCTGTCTTGAACAAAATTAAATGACTGAAGATATAGCTCAGTGATAACCACTCGTCTCGTATTCATGAGGTCCCGAGTTCACACTCTAGGGCTACCAAAATGAATAAATAAAATAAAAACAGTAGGGCATGCATTAAGGATACATCAGTCATTTGGTGTTGCACAAATCCTAAATCATCTTATAATAAAAACCCAGAGCCACATATCAGGGTGAAAGCTGAAAGATCAGAGAAGCAGAGAAAGCAATAGCCATTATGTCTTACCTCACCAACTCCTCAGCCTGAAAGAGCACAAATTCCTGTCTCCTCCACCTTATATTCCTTTCTCTGTCCAGCCATATCACTTCGTGTCTCAACGTTCCTAGCACTGGGATTAAAGATGTGTGATCCCAAGTGCTGGAATTAAAGGTGTGTGCCACCACTACCTGGCTCTGTTTCTCTTTTAGACTGGATTAATCTCATGTAGCCCAGTGTGGCCTTGAACTCACAGAAATCCAGATAGATCCCTGTCTCTGCCTCCCAAGGGCTAGGATTAAAGGTGTGTGCCACCACTGCCTGACCTCTATGGCTAACTCTGTGGCTAGCTCTGTCCTCTAATCTTCGGGCAACCTTTATTTCCTAGATTACAAAGAGTATATAAGCACAATTTGGAGTCCCAGTTTTACAAACATTGTCTATCAGTATATGGCCTTCAAATTTGAGCTCATAAAGGAAACAGTTCTCCACTCTCCTTGGGAATAACAGCCTAATTATCTTGCTTGCTTTGTACTGGGATGGTTCCCAGTTGCACAGCAGCCCAGGGAGAGAAGCTTTATCACAAGCACATATTCCAGGTGGAGAAATAAAGTCACTTGCCCAAGAGAGGAAACAGCAGATTTAGGAACTGTTTCAGATAGCTTGGCCCCAATATCTTTAGATATGTATGCTATATCTAGGAGATAGATATCAAGGAGAGAGAACTTCAAGGAGATCAATCCACCTTTGTTGGTGGTTAACTAACCAACTCTTTTGTTATCTAATGGGACTACTAATATAATGGCATTGTGTAAATGGCAATCATATTTAGAACAAACTGTAGACTGTTGAGTGGACCAATTTGGCTGGAATGAAGAGTTCAGGTAGGGCATGAAAAAGAGGTGTTCATGAGGTGTCAATGAACCCAGAAAAGTGCCACTGGAATGTTCCAATGTGAGGAGATTGAAGTGAGCAGAGTAGATGTTTAGGAAGTGCAAGAGGCTGAGGGATCTGCTAGGTGTAATCTCTCAGATGCATGCACTATGGTAGAACGCTGAAGAAAATAATCGGTGAACAGAATTTTCCAAGTCACAGACTCAACGGAACCTCTGGGGTAGGAGGAAAGAACGAAACAGAAAATACGGGCAGCACAGCCAGATGAAGTCAGGTCTCTGCTACCGTGTCCAGAGGACATAAATGGGGGGGGGGGGGAGTTTCTGTGCTAGTTGGATAGGACAGAGTTTCAGCCTGAACACCAGTGGCATTTGGAGCTGGATAACTGCTGTGGGAGCTGCCTGGTGTCTAGTGTGTGGGAAAGATGTCCAGGAGCAACCTTGACTTTCACCAGCTGGGAGCCAGCCGCATCCCTTTCCAGTGTGATAATGGCTCCAGATACTGCCCCGTGTCCTCAGGGATGGGAGTGGGTGGTGGTGTGAGGGCAGCCAAATCAACACCGACAACACCTCAGTTTAAGGAAGTACAAGTTTACCGAGGAAGCAATGGGATAACCAGGTAAGAAACTACAGAAGGCCACAGCAGTGCGTCATCGGAATTCCAGAGACATCACAGTGGAATATTGCAGATGAGACATCAGAATCGGGGTGGAGGTGGGGCCGGTGGTGAGGTCAGGACCAAAAGCTGAAGCAGAGAACTCAAATGATAGCAGAGGAGAGAAAGAGAAAGCTGGGCTGGCCCTGTCATCACCTCAAAGCTGGAAGCCAGCCGTTGGGAGAGGGGCTGAGCCGTCAACACAGCGGAGGTTGCTGACGGTGAAGATGCTCTTAGGAAGAAAAGGCGACATTAGGATTTCTGTGTCAACCACCAGTGGTGCAGGGAGGTTCCAGCGCCCTGATTTGATCTCTCAAGCCTGAGATAAGCCTTGCTTTACAGACTCCTTTCTAGAGACTTGCAAAAGCAAGACAGAACAGAAAATAGAAACAGGGATTTACTTCCCCATGACACTGGGCGATCGATTCAGGAAAAACAGTGAGAAAAAGGCTCTTCACTGTGTGCTGTTAATGTATATATTTTATACATTTAAAAATTATTTATTTAATTCATGCGAATAGGTACCTTGCCTGTGTGTGTGTGTGTGTGTGTGTGTGTGTGTGTGTGTGTGTGTGTGTGTCTGTGTACATATGTGGAACATGACCACCACAGAGGTCACAAAAGGGTATTCCATCCTCTGGAACTAGAGTTACAGATGATTATGAGCTGCCATGTGAGTTCTAGGAATCGAACCTCTAGCCTCTGGAAGAGCAGCCACTGAGTCATAGCCTCACTTAGTATACTTTGATGGTTAACTCATGGAAGTGCATTTTCCCTTAAAAAAAACAAAAAAAAAACCTTAAAAAATGTAGTCTTGTTAAAGGAAGGCATGAATTGAAAAGTGAAATGTACATTTTTGGTGTTCCCTCAGAGACAGAACTCTGGGATGACAACATGCACGTTGTCCGTGGGTGTGAGATTGTATGAACCTGGTCTTTTGCCAGGTGTCTGAGTCAGTTGTTTATGCACTGAAGCCAGAGAGCCGTAACCGTCATAAGTAAGCGCAGCTGAAGGGGGATAATGCAGACAGTCCGCAAGCAAAGGAGATTGTAGGCCTATGAAATCATCTACTTTCTGTAGTTTGTCCAAAGTGAAATCTTACACCATCCCAGGAAAAGACATCTCAGTCACCAAAACCCCTCACGGCACGGTGGAACTGACTTTCTGGGTTTTTTTTTTTTTTTTTTTTTTACCAACAGTTCTGCCTACGCTTTTGGAAGTCACTGGACCTGGGTGACCAGAGATGCTTGTCATATACAAATTTCAGGTTGTTATGAGTTCATTATAAATCATACTGAGACAACACAGTCACTGGGCCTTTTTGAATGGCATCTAGAACCCCACTCTCTCCAATCAAAGAAATCTTCCCGTTCATCCCTGTACTTGGCTGTCATCAGCAAATGCGATGTCTGCATAAACAATATATCCTTTGGGGCAAGCAAATTTTGTGTAAGAGCCAGGAAATCCATAATAAATACTGCGTGCTGATCTGGGCTTCATTTGACTTTTTTTTTTTTCAGCCTTTATTTCTTCAGTCTCAGAATGATACCTTGAATATTTTAGACATTCTAATCACAAGATTTTATGATGCTTTATCTACAGTCTTCTTTCCCATTCACTTTTGAGTTGATCTATGGAAAAGTACTTACTGAAGCAGTTTACTGAAAACCACTGTTTGTGCAGAGAGTATGAAGATGCTCAGTGTGAAGGGCTGAACTTGAATGAAATAGTTGTCACCATAATTGATATTATGTTATTAATTTTACAAGTGTGGGGCCTTCGTATGATGCTTCTTCCATTTTTCTGCACGAGAACAGGTACATTTACACACACATACATAATACACACACACACACACACACGCACGCACGCACGCACGCACGCACGCACGCGCGCACACACACACACACACACACACACACATACACATTTTGGATACTATGTCCTATGCTGAGGGTGAGACATCCTACAGGGTCTAAGGCAGCAAAATCTCGGTCCTTCTAAAGGCAAACTCCAGTGTGGGTGGGGAACAGACAAACAAATGAACAGACTGTGAGGTGGGGAACAGACAAACAAATGAACAGACTGTGAACTGGAAGAGTCACTGCTGCCTCTGGGATGGGCTATCAGAGAAGACTTTCAGGATGAGATGGTGCCTGCCTGTCTGGAATACGTTCTTCAGTATGTCCTCACCGTTTACGTATGTGTTAGATAGGTTTCCTCACCACACAGTTTTGTGTTGAGTTAATACTTCAAGGCTGGGGAAGTTGATTTGGTACAGTGCTTGCTCTGCACGCATGAGAAGCTGAGTTTGGATTCCCCGACACTCCCATCAACAGCCAGGCACAGGTTGCCTTATGCCTGTAATCCCAACGCTAGGGAGGGGGAGACGGGAGAATCTCGGAAGACTGTCTGGCTGCCAGCTTGGCTGAATCAATGAGGTCCAGGTTCAAGGAGACACCATGCCTCAAAATGTAAGGTAGAGGGCAATTGAACAACACACTTGACAACTACCTCTGGCCTCTATGCAAATGTACACATACAGGAACAAGTACACACTCACATATATCACACACACCAAAGAAAAAAATGCCCCTAAACTTATATAATTTACAGTGGGTATCTTCAGGTGTCTGATTAAAAAAAGAAGAGATTTGTATTAATAAACACAAATAAATATTTTCAACATAACCTCTCCCTAGTCTTTACTCTAGTTAATTAAATTATAATTTAATTCTAAAACACCAACTTTGCTTATAGGAAAGGCACACTGAACTAATTCTTATTATTCTTAGGTTAATATTTTTGTTGGATTTAGAGTTTAAGAATTGGAATAGAATGTTTTGTTGATACTCACGGGAGACCTGCCCCTTCCTAAACAGAAATGGTGTGGATTGGGGGTGGGAACAGAGGGAGCATGGGGAGAGGGACTGAGAGGAGAGAAGGGAGGAAACTTCAGCCAGGATGTAAAATAAATAAATAAATAAATAAATAAATAAATAAATAAATAAATAAATAAATAAATAAATTTTTTAAAAAAGAATTGGGGTAGAGATGTTACTTTTTAAGAGGAGCTTAACATCAGATTTGTTCTTTTTTTTTTTTTTTTTTTTTTTTTTTTTTTTTTTTTTTTTTGGTTTTTCGAGACAGGGTTTCTCTGTGTAGCTTTGCGCCTTTCCTGGAACTCACTTGGTAGCCCAGGCTGGCCTTGAACTCACAAAGATCCGCCTGCCTCTGCCTCCCAAGTGCTGGGATTAAAGGCGTGCGCCACCACCGCCCGGCTCAGATTTGTTCTTAATCATTGCAGATAATCATAGACTTAGCTTTGTTATGTTATCTCCACCAATTCACATGTTGGCCCAGCGTTTGTGAGAGCCAACTGTGAACTTTCCATCAACCAGAGAAAGGGCTTGTCATTTCCTGCACTTCTTACATCTCTGCCGTCCGCAGACAAGATAAATGTGGAATCAGCACTCCAAACAGAAGCTGTTTCAAGATTAAATAAATGTTAAAATTGTTGCAAAAATATACAACTCAAGACAGGATGACGCTCAGGAAAGGACACACTTGTCAGTGGTGTAAATCAACTCATGTTGTGTGTGGAGTTAAGACCCACAAAATGCTAGGAGAAACAAGACCAATTAAGACCAATTCTGGAAGAAGTAATTAGCAGGGTCAAACACAGGAGATGTCGGAATAGATTTCAAAACAGCTTTGTGCTCAGATAACACGGCTTTCTCCAGATAATCTTGAAGCGTTAGCTTCAGGACATAGCTGGCATTTTTGTAGGGTGATTTCCAAACACTACAATGTATTCAGTCAGGAAGAATTCTAATTATTTTACTCTCAGTCATTTCTCTAGAGAAGTATACCTTCTTTGTAGATTTTTCTGGATTCCTGTAGTGTATAATCGACATACCCGGCTGTCCCTTCTAGGGGGCAGTTTGTTCTATAGTTACAAGGAAGCCTGGGACATGAAGGACTGGTGTGACCTTTGGTAAATTAACCTGGAAACTATTATAACTGTTCTGAAAAGCATGGGAGCCCTAGGCTATTCATAGCCTCAGCTCCACAAACAGCCAGTTGCTTTTTCAATATTGTTATGTTTTACAATATTGTCTGAGCCATCAATAGCTATCCTTGGCTGTCTCTAAACTATCTTCAGTTTTCCTACAGGACCTTTGAAAATATTGAAAAAGAGACGGACTTAGGAGTTATCACTAGTCTAACAAGTGATTGTCGTTTTGCTGAACTCCCTAAGGGCCAAAGAAGAGCCATTGCTCAGGCTGAGCATGGAGGGCTTGTGACCTTGACAGTTGAGCTAAGAAATAAATAACACGCAGGGATTAAAGTAACAAAATCTAATACAAGTCCAATTATACGTCATGCTAATGTTCAATGAGTATGTGTATATACAGATGCCATGTGATACTTTGAAATCAAATGAGGACACTTGGGTATAAATGGCAGGTTAATATTGCACAGTGATGTTAAAAACCCAGTGTATACTTTTTCTTGCTCATATTACCCCAGTCTTTCTCTCTCTGTCTCTTTTTCTCTCTCTTTGTCTCTGTGTGTCTGTGTGTCTCTGTCTCTGTCTGTCTGTCTCTCTCTCTTATGTCTTAAAAGAAAGAAAACCAAAGGGGAGTAGATGGAGGTCTTGGTTCCCTGTGTCCCCCAGCAGCTGTCTCTATAAAGAGCTTCTGAGCCGCCGAGTGGCCTGGAGTGGCCCCACATTGTTCTGACCTCTTGAAGTAGTCATGTCAGTTAACCCAATTAATGAGACCCAGCAACATCTGGTGGTTGGGTATCTTCTTCCAGCTCTGAGAACCCTTCCATGTCACCAGATGAATGTGTCCTGAGTGCCTGTGAGTGTGGATGGTAATAAAGCCCGCATGAGCAAATGTTGGGGTTAGGGGTAGGCAAAGGCATTCTGGGGCCTCACCATGCAGCGCCACAGAGTGGGCAACAAAGACGAGGTGGCCGGATACACAAAAGTGCTTATGCCAGAAGGCCCTGACACGCTGCAGGCGGTCCGTGACATCTCGTGGCTTTTGGCTGTTGTCGGGTGTGATGCATGTCACCGTCATGATGGATGACTTTCAGATCTTTCCCATTATATCATATCTCCAAGAAAGTCCCTCTTCCTCAAATGTCTTTTTGTTCCCGTACCCCTGGGCTGCAGATGGCACCTACCCACGCACTCCCATTGTGCAAAGGCTACAGAGGACTCCACCATTCTTCGGAGAGTCTGCTCATGGTTGAATTGCTAGCATTCAATTAAGACTTGAAATTATGGCTTTGGGCAGTTTAACCTCTTTCAACAGGCTAATGGGAGCTACACCGGCCACTTGAGAATTTCCTGGGGTGTCCCAGATAGATTTCACTTCGTTTAGACCCGAAAGGACTGAATCACCAGGCAAAAACAAAGGCAGTTGTTTCCTCTTACCCACTTCAAGTGAATTATTTTCTATAATGAAAAAAATTCTCCTAGTGAATAAAATCATATGAATGAATACATGGATCCCCAGGAAAAACACAAAAATCTCTCAACGGCAAATGTGGTCTACAACATAGTAATTCAGACAAAGGAAAGAGATTAAACACGCATGACTGATAATAGTTGGCCAAAGTTACAGCTTCTTTCTCTATGACTTTAGCCCAGCGGCGTAGATTTTACAGGTTTCATCTGTGAAGTCCCGGTTTTCACTTGAGGAGGCTACAATGGAGAGTAGTGGGCAAGAAGCAGGTTAGTAAGACATGGCCTTTCTTGTTTCTGTTGAAATGCTGATTCCATGGATTCTGGGAGGAGGAGGAGGAGGAGGAGGAGGAGGAGGAGGAGGAGGAGGAGGAGGAAGTAGCAGCAATAGTTGTGAATGAAGCATTGGACTTGTTTTTTCTAAGTTACAGAAAAACCCAGATGCCCTCTGGCTCTTCCAAGGTTGAGAGGACATCGCTCAATCCCTGCAACACGTGGGGAGTGGAGACTGTTCAGATGGGACTTTCTAAGCCAAAATGTAAACCTGGGTGGAGGCTGTACTAGTCAGGGAGACTGACAGTCATACAAATACGGGCACAGTTCAGATCCGTTTCAGATAACCAGTCACAGACTCCAGGTAGCAAATAAACTGGGTTTGGCCAGCGGGGGTCCCGTCATCCACTTTGATGGCTATCAGGGGAATGTCAGAAGTCTCAGGAAGGGAGCCTTGTGTGCACAGATAAAGAGGGAAAAGACTCTTGCAGGAAAGTCAGCATTAGGAGGGACACGAGATAACAGAAGAGATAAGCAAGTTAATGATAAAGGGGACAAGAACCTGAGGATGGACTCGAGTAAGATCACAAACGAGCCAGTGGTGGCAGGCATCATAAACACAGGCTCTGGCCCCTTGCTGGACAAGGTCTGATGGGCTTGGAAGTGGGACTAGGTGCGGTAACAGTATCTACTTCAAGTACTCAAGGGAAACTAGGCATGTCATGGGCATTAAGAGTCGACTCTGCTGCATGCTTCTCTGTGTACTCAGAATATATAGGATTTTTGAGGGGTGGATGTCCAATGAATGAATAATTTAAAATGTCTGTTCCATTTTCCTGTCATGTATTTTCTCTCAAAGCATCTCAAATGATCAGATTATGTGAATCCCTGGGCATTATCTTAAAATATAGATCCCTAGGCCCCTTCTATAGACGTCTTGATTAGGCTACAAAAAAACTATTCTTTCTTGAAATCTAGATAATTCTTAGTTTTGGACGTTTGGGGACTCTGTAGAGAAAAATAAAGAGCTTTCTGATGTGAGTGTGAGTGTGTGTGTGTGTGTGTGTGTGTGTGTGTGTGTGTTTATAGGACATACTTCCACATTCAGAGGTCAGCAAAACAAAAGTGTATATTTCATGTAAATTAGGCAGCAGATATGTAGTACATATCTTTAAATACTTGCTCTCAAGCAAGTTCTCAAACCTTGGGCTATAGAATCTTACATAGGAAAGCTATCCTAAAATTTCAAGGCAGTTTAATAACAAACAAAGGGATTTTTCAAGGAAAGACATGTCTGTCCTTTAAATTTTAAACTCTGGGAGATAACTTGTAGCATATATATTACACCTTACTAAGTGACTTTACAACATTGCTCAATGGATTTTGCCAGAAGGTGTGGGGCAAAGCTGGCCTCTGAGGACATGATAGAGTCCCCCTTATTTCTTTCAATGAACTTCGAAACATCCAAAAGAACACATTACACTCTCACAGAATGCTACCTTAAAACCATGTGCATACTCAGCAGACTCTCTTCCTCACCAGCTATAAATCATGTCGAGTTCTCTGAATTCACAAGTATCAGAGTCAAAAAGACTGGGAAAGAGGATATTATTTTGGGGTGGGACATCCCTGTATAGCAGGTCTCTTACTTAAAAAAACAAACAAACAAACAAACAAACAAACAAAACCCATTCAAGTGTTCTGAGAAAAACAGCTGTCTAACTACCTCTGCACCCCAGGAGAACATGGTTGAAAAAAATGACTTTTCTCCCTTGTAAAGGCTGTGATTTGTGAAAATCAAATTATTTCTCAAGGGAAAGCTATTTATAGATTGTTTTTGGAAAGTCCCCACACCATGAAAATGTAGGAGCGTAGTCTGTAGAGGGGCCAAGCCATTTCTGGGCACCAGACCCCAAAAGGATTATAAAAGTGAGGCAGTACTATGAAGAATTACTTTATTCCTACAAAAGGATCGGGCTTAAGCTTGTCCCAAAGGGAATCTGAATATTGATAAAATTTAGAGAAGTTTTCAGTACATGACTGGGAGGTATCCTAAGCATTATTATAAAAATATGGCTGATGGGATCTGATTGTTTTTGAGTAAAAATATTTGGGTCAAAAATGCCCCCACAAAGCCTAAAGGTCGAGCAGGGAGATATTGAAGGGTCACTTTGGAGTCTTGGAAGTTTCTCCACTATGGCCATCTTGCCATTTGGGGTAGGAATTTTTTTCCTAGAGGTAGGGAGTAGGGAATCTGATTTTCAGGGTGTTGAGTGTCATCTTTGCAGTCTACACACTAGCAGCCAGCAGCAACCCCACCTGGAACCCCTTAGCTGTCCCCTGGTTGGGGAGAGAACATTGCCCGTGGTTGGAAAATGCTATTTTAAGGCTCCAGTCAAAGAAACGAAATTCCATGTAACCAGTCCCAGTATGTGCCAGCTTCTCAAAAAATAAAGGGAGCCTTGAAGGTGGAGCAAGTAACAATGAGCACTAAACTCTTCACTTTAGCTCTTGGACAATGTCTGTTGTTTACTTATCCCATCCCTTCCTCCTTTTCTTTCCTTTTCTCCCCTCCCCTCTGCTCCCCTTCCTTTTCTTTCTGTTTTGTTTTTTTCCCCAGAAGTTGATGGAAGTGGATTCACTTCTTTATCAGTACACACTTACTCTTCCAAGGAGTGGTTGGATAACACGCTGGGAGGTGATGTCTTTTCTCCTGACAAATTTGTTTGTCCTATAAAAATTAGATCTAAGCACTAAAAAGTCCCAGCATCCCTCAAAGCTGTTGGCATTCTAGGCTTGTCACTAAGGTCTTGCATCACTTCTCCTGTTTGGCCTTGCAGATTCCTCCCTGTGCAGTAGGAATCCTCCAGTGCTTCCAGGCTGCTGCAGAAACGTCAGAGTAAGGAATCCTGTGTCCTTGAATTCATGCAGTCTGTATTTGACTATCAGGTAAACCCAGTCCAAGAACTCTACTAAATGCATAAAGACTTTGGGTCAAAACAAAAGCCAGTGAATAATGAGGTTCTACAATAGTATAGAAACACATCCCCAGCATATAATAATACCAAAATGTAAGAAATAGCTTCAAAATGAACAGATGTACATTTGTTGAGTACACTAGCTTCATAGAAACTGCCCCAAATTTGTACCACTTGTCAGTATTTGAAATTAAAATATCTCTGTTTGAAAAGTAACATAGGACATATATGTCAACAAACATATTAAAGCCTAAATACCATTAGGAAAAACATTATTTAGATGTCCCAAATGGCTTTTTGTTTTTTTAAAGAATCAGTTTGAGAAAATTCATCTTCCATGCTGCCATTTGATCAAACTTTATTGTGGATTCTAAGTTGTCTGCTCTTAGGAGGCTGGATGGACTTTTCGGCCTTCCATTCACTAGTCTATCCTTTCTGCAGGTGTGAACCTGTGGTTTCGATCCATCCCTGCCCTCACACATTTCTGTTTGCATGCTCCCTTCTCCTCCCTTCCTTCTCCTGCATCTTGTCACCATAGAGTGGTCCAAGCGAAGGGCTTCACTCACTCAGAGGAGATGATGGTTCCTTAGGGCTAGAGACAGGGGACTTCTAAAATAAAGACTGAATTACTTCAAACTGAGCACGTGCAGCAAGACAATGTCTAACAAGACCAAGAGCTATTTTTCCCCCAAGAAATCAGCCCCCCCCCCATTTAGTAGAGGGCTCTTATTATTCACTTCAGAGAGTGCCCTATCTCCAACCATGGCTTCTCTGAGTGACGTCCACCCGGGACTCGAGTGATAAATATTTAACGAAGGGAACATCCCCCTACAGCCTCTTTTCTTTTCTTCATATGCGTTAAATTAATTACTTCATTTTAACAAGCAAAGCTCCTCTCTGAAATGCAACCTCAATTATTTCACGCTTTCGAAAACTATCTGCAACTACGCTGATCTACAGAGAAACACTGTAAAAGATTAAAGTTTCCAGGCTTAATTCTGGTAAGAAAGGCAAGACCACAGAAGACGGACTGATCTGATGTGCTCTCTCCCTTAGTGCCGGTGAACAGGGCCCCATATTTGGTCATTTCAATGGAATGGCATAGACATTTTTGCTTACTGCAAAGGAGAAAATAAAGATATTTTACTGGCTTTGTGAAGGGTTTGATTTCCCAGAGACCTTGTTTCCCCCTCTCCTCTTCTTCTTATTCTTTTTTTGGGTAGAATTCTTTCCGCACTGAAGACATTCTGTTCTGTTGAGTTCTGCATTGCTTATCCATGGCAATTACATTCACATCTTTGATCTTGGATGAGATCTCTTGTGCATATTTTGTTCTATTTATGTCTTTGATCTGATTTCTTGTGATTTTTTTTTCCGAGGTTGTGTTTTTATTCGAAAGACAGTCACCCTACAATATTTAAAGAGGAAACCAAGGTGACATTTACTTTATCCATATGACATTGTCTTCCGAGGCATATGGATAAATGAGACCGTCTTTATACGTCTCCGTTCCTTCTTCCAGTATCCGAGAGTTTGTGATTCCGAGCTGTCACAACAGCTCACAATTGGATAGATGGCAACGCGTTTGATCCAACTCGGCTCTTGGGCTTTGCAATCTTGTTACTCCATTTGTCTTAAAACAGCCGATGTTCCAGCAACCTGACAGCGATGTAGCAATTGAACATGAAGTAAACACGCAGAACAACACCTGCTTATGGGCATCTTAAGCAGTCTTGTTCATTTGCGATTATCAGCGTCATTTTGTTTACTATGAAATTATTTGCTTGCTTATGTAACATGTCATTTATATTCAGGTTTCAAGAACTCACCCAGGTAGCTTTAAACATGCTATGTGTTGCTAAAGGGGAGATTTAAAAAATAAGATAACAGCTAGCGGTCGCTGTAGCAAAGAGCTATGAATAAGGGGGCCGCATGGGACCTGGGAATGTACATGACAAAAATTGGTCACCATGGCAACATTTGAGCAGTGGGAGACAGGGAGCTGAAGTGCACAGCACAGAACTGCAGTGGCCTGATTGAAAAGAACTGCCTATAATTTAGCTTGACTGACTTGTTATGTAATATGTTTTCTGTGCGATGCAAATGACTATAGAAATGTGAGCATTCAAAATAGTTTACAAATCCAGAGCGTAATAAAAAAGAAAAAAAGGGGGCATGCACCTTTAAGGGGTAGGATTGAATTCCAATTTTTTTTTTTTTAGCAAGCCAGAGCAGTTCTGTGGCTGGTGGCCTTAGATAGTGTTACCACAGGTATTTCTCTATAAAGCTCTGTCTAGAAACAACATTTTTATATTTCAGAGACATGTTTATCCAAAACGCTAAATATTGCTTTTTAAAGGCAAGTAAAACTAGAATTAGGGGCATAAAAAAAGTGGCACAGCAGTAAGAAATTGTAAAGTTGAATCGCTCCATGCTGAGCCTCCTTACATAAAATAGAATGCTGGGAAGTTTCCCATGGAATTTGTTTTTTAACTAGTTGTTTGCTTTTTGAAGTATCTGGACAGTTGTCATTGTTTGCTTTCTCAGTTGGTCTGAGCCACACAGCCACATAGAAAGAGGGAGCTCAATGACATGGTCTGGCCAAATAGCATTTTGCTGTTTACTTTCACATTTATTTGCCTCTAATGGACACGTATCACAGGAGCGCCATCAGGGCAGCTAGAATATAGTTTATTAAAAGTGTTAGGAGAACACTGACACCCCAGCCAATAAATCTGAACTCAAAATCTCTTCTGCAGATTTAGCAGTACATAAGCATGGCCTATATCACAGAATGAATCACATAGCTTAATGGCAACATTCCTGCTAAGCTGTGCATATAATAGTGACAATAATAAAATTAGTAGTAATTATAGAAATGATTACTGCTTAAATTTACTGAGTACTATCTGGATTTCAGACACTCTCTTGCCTCATTTACTCCTCACAAAATTGCTGCAAGATAAAAACAATCACCCCTCTCCCTTCCCATTTAGCAGATAGGAGCCTAGAAAGGCTAATGTCATTTGTCTGTGGTCATGCAAATAGTAAATTGTGGCACCCTGATCAGAGTGCACTACCATCTATCTCCTGAGTGTCATTCTGTAGGCAAGGTTTCTTTCTGCTGCCTGGCCAGATGACTTAAAATTACCTTCCTTTGTGAGTCTCACAGCCTGCACTCTCCTCTGCCCAAATCCTCTTTTCTCAACCAATCACAGCCCTTCATCACAGCCCCACCTTTAGCCATGTGCCCAGACACTGGAAACCCATTTTCTCTCCTTTAATTTTCTAAAACTCCTTGTGTTGTTGTTACATTTTGGATCTCAAATTGCCCTCTGCCCAGGGTTCATATGTTGAAAGCTTGGTTTGCAATGGAGCAATCTTCAGAGATGGGACATTGAAAATGACTGGATCATAGGGCTCTGACTTCATTAACAGACGAATCCACTGATAAGCTCATCATGTGATGGGCTATTAGGAGGAGATGGGTAGAAATGTAGGGGTTGAAAGGAGGTGGGTTGTTGGAGGAGTGCCCTAGAGGCCTGCTCCTTGTCCTTGGCATCTTCCTGCTGTATATAACCTCTGCTTTCCAGCAGCTGGGAGGTAGGTGGCTCTGGTTCCCCTCAGTCTCTACCATGAGGGTCTACCTCACTATCCATCTGGAAACAATGGAACCAAAAGATGGTGGACCAAAACCTTTGAAACTTTGAGCCAAAGTAAATCTTTTCTCTCTTAGGTTGATTTTCTCAGGGATTTTGTTACATCCATGGAAACAATGCATTCTGATGAATGTGTTGTGAATTCTCTTACGACAACTTGTCAATTAGTGTTTGCTTCTACTTCATTTGGCTAAACTAGATTAGGAGAAAGTATGTGTAAATGTTGAATATCCTTGTTGTGTGGATGCCGTAAAGGAATCAAGCCGCAAAAGGAAGTTACGGGCCAGAATTCACTAGAATCCAGAATTCGGTATGGCTGGGAAAGCTGCTTGGTGCAATGGTGAGGAATTCTCTACTCTCTGTGTCTAGCCTTGTTCATTCATCCTCTGTTTGAGATATTCACCTAAGCTGTTTTAGATAACAATAGCTTCTCAGCATTGTTTCAGAATGCCATGCCTTGAGACTGAAAAGAAACTTCAGGCTTTGGATTTTTGAGCAGTGTTGAGACTGCTAAAGACTTGGGACTTTTGAAGTTGGACCAAATCCATTTTTCATCATGACATGGCCATGAGTCTATGGGGGCAGGCGTTGGCTGTGGTGTTTTGAATGAGAAATGGTCCCTTTAAGCTCCCATATTTGAACACCTGGTCTCTAGGGGGTGATACTGTTTGGGAAGGGGATGGGATTTTTAGGAGGTGAAACCTGGGGAAAGTATGTCATTGGAGATGGCCTTTGAGATTTTATAGATTCGTCCCAGTCCTGGTGGGGGCACTCTCCATTTTTGGATATGGTTGAAGACGTGATCTCTCAGTTTCCTGCATTGCTTGCTTGCTGCCATTGTGCCAATTAATCTCTTTCTTCCATAAGTTGCTTTTGGGTCGTGGTGTTTTATCACAGCCACAAAAGGAACTCATGCTCTGGGACACAGAATATGCAAATTTCAAAGCTTGCCAGCAGAGTTTTGAAGACACTACTGGAACCTCTCTTTTTTTTTTTTTTTTTTGGTTTTTCGAGACAGGGTTTCTCTGTGTAGCTTTGCGCCTTTTTCCTGGTACTCACTTGGTAGTCCAGGCTGGCCTTGAACTCACAGAGATCCACCTGGCTCTGCCTCCCAAGTGCTGGGATTAAAGGCGTGCGCCACCACCGCCCGGCTTTGGAACCTCTCTTTTCCACTCACAAGCAGCATGGAAAAATTTCAGGGGCTACACATCGGCACCAACACTTTGTGTGCCAATGGTTTTAAATCCGTTCATTCTGGAAGCTTTGGGGTGGAATGCTTTGGTATTGTGTCATCTGATAATGAGGGATAGTACCTCTTCATGTCTCTTGTCTCAGTGGAAATACTCTTGTGGAATCTTAACGAGCAACTCCTTCATTTCTCCACATGACTAACCGTCTTTCTTGTGTTGTTTGGATCAAGAGCATTGATTCAAAATGATAAATCCATATCAATGATAAGTCATATACAAGGAGTGCTTTTCACTCTTTGGAAATCTTCATTTTTATTTCTTTCAGTAACTGAGTATTAAGATATAAGCTAGTTAATGATGGACCTAAAATACCACAGTTTAAAGAAAGAAGAAACTTATATTCTCCTTGTATTGTCTCTCAACATCCAGGATATCAAGTATCTCAGCTATGCTGAACTGATGCTCTTCTCCACTCCATGTCTGAAATCCTGAAGGTCAAGCTCTTCACCTGAAGATGACTCCTCACCATTCCACACTCAGACTCGATATAAGAAGAAGAAGCCAGGTGTAGGCTGCTTGACCTATGTGAAGAAGTGTGAAATGTATGCACTCAACTCACACACCATCAATCAAGTCCTTGCCTTTTAGCAGAGCTTTGCTCACTGCAGAGGGTGAGAAAGTATATATTCTTAGTGTAGTGCCCAGTCTGCCCGGTGGGTGGAAGAAGAGGAGGAGAGATAGTACGGACGGACTGTGAACTTCACCAGGACTCCCGACTGCTGTACCTCCAAACCCTGAACTTAGGGATGAATCGTTTGCTTGCTTGTGCTTACCTTCACTGTATTTCTTGCAGATTACAATTCTGGGGTCTCAAAAGTGTTTGTCCCCTCTTTGAAAAAGCAGTCCCCAGCAAGGATAGCATGCCACAAGCTTTTCTTGCTGTATTCATACCTTGTATGTGATTTTCACATGGAGACAAAACAGGTTTAAGTTATCAGTTAGCTAGCCTTGTGTCCTTTGCCTTTCTCATTGTTACCCGATCACAGCTCCACCCCATGACCAGGACTCATGGTGTGAGTGTAGAGACCAGAAGTTCCTACAGGAGGTGTTGGGGGCCGGGCAGATGCAGGGAAAATGTAGGGACTGGGATGAAGTGGAGTTGTGATTGTGCAGGCCCAGGATGGAAAGAGTGGACATGGCCGGCCTCTTTCTCACCGTTACTGACAGTTTGATATAAAGGTATGCAGATAAACTGTAAGGACTGAAGAAAGACAAACATCAAGTAATGTAGTCTTTAATACCTAGAGAACTGCAAGGCTCCCACTGGGGCTTTTACCACAGGGATGCCTCAACTAGCACCCAGTTTCTTACTCTTCCTAAAGTCAAGGACTTGGATTTGCTTATACTATTGTGTTCCGTGGTTTTGTTGTTGATGTTTTGTTTTGATCTTGCCAGGAAATGTGAAAATGTGGTCATTTTTTTCCAAGTTGAAAAATAAGCACACAAGATACTTGATTGCACTTAAATTAATTTGAAAATTACAAGATTAGAAGATGCTTCTGGTAAGTCCATGTTTCATATTTAATGCTAGATAATCATAAACTCATTAGTATAAAAATAAAATAAAAGTAACAAAAATGGATGAACACTTTTTTTTCTGTGATGATTTGGTTCATATTATTTATTACAAGAAAAGAATGTGAAGCCACTTAGATAAAAAGTCATTGAGATCTCTCTATGTATATACATTCACTATATTTGCATCTTTTGTATATTTATTGCACATGCCAAAACAGTGCCTCCTAAGCACAGAAGGCCACACTTCTACTATGCCCATTATTTGACAATGATAATTCTAGACAACTAACGAAGCCGTTGCCCTCTTTTCCCAGTCCCTAATTCCTAGTGTCTCTCAGTACCTCTGCAATGAATCCTTAATAAGAGAAAAGCACTGTGCTAGCCACATTGAGGTTTCACCTGGTCCGAAGAAATGCTCGTTTGCCCTTTAGCAATTTAGGAACTAAGTGGGATGACAGCCATCCCAATTCCCACCCCATATGTCAAGGGAGAGGGCCGTCATATGGCTATCTAATGAGCTTCACCCTGGAGGTCCTCTCTTCTGTACGTGAAGAGTACTGTGGCCTGCTTCTGCTTTACACGGATTAGATTTGCTGTCTGGAAAAGTTGTGCCATCTGGAAGCTGGTGGGGGTGGGCCAAGCAGACCACTGGTGGATTTCCAGGGAGCTGGGCCACAATGCTGTCCGGTCATAAGGAGCATTGTCACAAAGGCCTGATGCCATATCGAATTTGGCATGGGAAAGGGACCTTCCGAATATGAGATGAGACCCATGGAATAGAAGATACGGTAGGAGCCCAGGGAAGAAACACACTTCTGTTAACTAGCTATGTGGGTCAAGGGTCAAAGGTAAAAAGGTGATGGTGGGTCTGAGTGGGTGATGGCAGGTAATCATAGTTAGCATTTGTCGACTTGACACAAACATATACATATCTACAGATACATATTTCTCAGCTGAGGAATTATTTTCATCAGATTGGCCCGTGGGGCATTTTCTTAATTGATGGCTGATAAGGGAGGGCCCAGCCCACTGTAGGAGGTAGCACATCTTGATAGGTGGGCTGGGTAAGAAAGGGAATTGAGCAAGCCAGTGGTAAGTAGTGTTCCTCCATGGCCTCTGCTCCAGTCCCTGTCCTGGTTTCCTTTGATGGTGAATCCTGCAACCTGTAAACCAAATAAATCCTCTCCTCCCCAAGCTGCTTCCAGTCAGTGTTTTACCAGAGCCACAGAGCAATAGAAAAGAAAAGTAGGACAGTGGGTGATGGCCAGTCTGTGGGAGTGACTGAACTTGACATACGATCAGACACTTGCAAGAAGTGAGGAGGGCAAGCCGTGGAAGTGAGTGGGTAGATGCGTCAAAAAGTTCAAAGGTCTTAGGATGGTAAGCAAGGAGGCCTGGGCCTGGAACAAAGACATAAGAAGGGAGAGCAGCAGAGGGATAGAGGATAGGCAGAGGGGCTAAAGTATGTCGGGACATGTAGTTTCCAGGACCTGATTTAGCTTCTTTAATGAACCAACAGGATGGCCATCAGAACATTCCAAAATACAGAATATACTCATGGATTTGATATTAAGAGAAAGTACATGCCATGATGGCAGCAGGTAAAATATTGAGAGCATATAGTTGGCACCATGGCATTAGGCTTGGGCAGGAACGCAGTCAAGTGCTTTGAATAGCTTTAAGAGGATGATCTGGTTGTCACTCTCAGTGGCCAATAACAGCCAGTGCTGGGGTAAGGAGGGGATCTTCGCCCTGTCAGTCACCATACTCCAATGAATGGAGTTTGGATTCTCTCCAATGAATATACTTGAAAGGAGGAGAAAGATGGCTTGAAATGATAGAGTGCTTCTGCTGGGAATGGGGGAGGGGAAGAGAGGCAGAGACTTAGGATGGCTGTGTGCCAGGGGTGGGGGGGTGAGGGTGGGGGTGGGGCTGACAGGTGTGAAGTAACTCTCAGGAAGAGACGGTTGAACACAAACAAGGGGAACTAGCAGAGGCCAGTGTGAAGAGAAGCCAAGGAGTTCATTGGCAGAGAAAGGTATAAAATCAGGCAATTTTGACATCATTAGAGTATCACCAACTGTCAAGAAACTGAGTAAACAATGTGGAGACAGGGCAGGGGATAAAGTTCAGTTTGCAGTGTTGGCCTAGCATGCACGAAGACCTGGATGCCATCCCTGGCACCATATAAACAAGGTGAGCGGTTCCTGCCTGTAATCCTGTCGCTTGGGGACTAGAGGTAAGAGGGTCGGGAGTTCAAAGTCATTCTTAGTTATGTAATGAGTTCACGGCCAGTCTAGGATGCAGGGGACTGTGTCTCAAAAACAAACAAACATACAAACAAACACAGACAAAGGAAAGGGAGATAGTAGCCCTCTGTGTAGTTGGGTAAGTTAAAATGTCATCACATTTATTTTTCCAGAGATAATTTCACATCTTAATTTTTTTCTCAAATGTTTTTTAAGACTATAACTTCATTACAACATTTCCCCCTTCCCCTTTCTCGCTCCAGACCCTCCCATAAACCCCTCTTTCATCTCCTTCAAATTCATGGCCTTAAAAAAATTATTATTGTAGCCGGGCAGTGGTGGCGCACGCCTTTAATCCCAGCACTTGGGAGGCAGAGGCAGGAGGATCTCTGTGAGTTCAAGGCCAGCCTGGTCTACAGATCAAGTTCCAGGAAAGGCACAAAGCTACACAAAGAAACCCTGACTCGAAAAAAACCTATATATATATATATATAATTGCATATGTATATGTATTATGTATATGTATTATGTATATGTATTATGTATATATAAAACCTATTCAGTCCATGCTGCCTGTATGTATGTTTTCAGGGCTGACCATTTGGCACTGGATAACCAATTGCTGTGCAGCTTACTGGGGAGGGAGGACCACCTCTCGAGTTCCCAGCTCCTTCTTATCTTGATTCCTTCTTGGAAGCAGCCTGGTATCTTAAGTTGATGCTATTTTCCCTGGACATTGCTGATTACAAACACCGACACAAACACAAACGAGGAAGAGAACATCTATCTTACTTTGTCATTTAAAGGAATCATGACCAGGGCGGAAAATCTCTAAGCATTTTCTATTTCAGTCACAGATAAGAAGCCCAGTGGTAAACATGTTGGGCTGTATTGGACCTACATCTCCATGGCTGTTACCCAGCTCTGCTACTGTAGTGCAAAAGTAGATAGAGGGCTCAAGTCAATGTGGCTGTTCACCCCCCAAAAAACCTTTATTTACAAAAACAGGCAGTGGGCTAGATTCAGTCCTTGTGTGCTGGTTGGCCAATTCCAGGCTTTTAGTATCATCTGTCTTTGTTGAAGACTTTTCTTTTTAACTTTAACTATTTACTGTTGATTTGATGGAATTTATTTTTTGTTTTTGTTATGTATATAGCATTTAGGTATAATTAACAAAAAAATTAAATTAAAGTTAACAGGTTAAATTTTATTTTTTCCATCTTGAATTTTAGTCAGTCCTTGGCGGATGTGTAGGATGGATGCAGGTAGTGTTAAAGACTGTAATTGTCTACTTTCTTTTCCCTGAAGAGAAAAAGAATCAAAATTCCTGTGTTATTCTTATGCCACGGCAGCGCTGTCGTCAGTAATTTACCACCACCAACGCAATAAAAAAGTGAAAATTAATTTTCTATCGTTTGAATCCAAGTGTCCCTGTGCCTCGATACTGTGCTAAAGCGACGCTGTAAAGTTAATGGAATATTGTAATCTGCAGGATGCTCTTTTGTTCGAGAAAGAAAATTGGCTCGTCCTCCACGGTATGAAAGCTTTATGGCGACCAGACCAACTAGATCAGGGACGTACAGTAAAACACCAGATAAAGACGGAGCAATGTGATCCTCTTTGACTGAGAGGAAAAATCTCTACTGGAATACTCAAAGCTTTTTTTTATTTATTTTTTTATTTTTTTAATGTCAGCTTAATACTTAGGTAACAAATGCTCTTGCTTCTACATCTTGCATTGAAAGACAATTTTTTTTTTAAAGAGCCCCATTTACTGTGGCTGCAGTGGGAATGGTTACATCTTGACAGTCCCCGGCGTCCTCCAGTTTGGGTGACAGCTGCCATGGATAGTGAGAGTCCCCCCATAGAGCCAGGGTGAACTTCATTGGTAAACTGCTCTGCTGAGTCCCCAGTGTTTCACATCCATTTCACACTTACATCTGCTGCCATCTTTTAAAGCTTTATTTCATCAACTTTGACAAAGGCAAAGACGCCGCTGCCATATGCCCGTATTCTACATCAGTCAGACCTGGAACGAGGCTTCGCTAGGACAGTGTCGACGGGCTTTCTGTCCTGGAAATCAAGGCTGCATTTTCAACTTTGATTTTTTTTTTAATTTTATTTTAGTAGGGGAGAAAAACCCACCAAAAATAAAAAATTAAAAAAAAAAACAACAGAACAACACAACTACAATGAAACATTTTCCTTTCTCGTATAATCTGCATTTAGGAAATGGAAATCACATGGAGTTACGTTTCCCTATTCAGCAGAAGGGAGTAGGGATGCTTCTCACGAGCTTCACCAAGCGAGACGGGCAGCAAGCATCTTTCAGGCATTCCCAAGCTTGCCCCAATTTGGGGAGACAGCCCCGGTACCAAGGCATTTTCTGATGACAACAGCTCCTGGTGCAGCTGTTCCAGCCCCGCCGCCGATAGATCCATTAAAAAGAGAAGCATGTAAAAATCCGGATTTGAAATTCAATAAGGAATTCAGAGAAAAGTCTTGCTTTCAGGCCATCTCCTAGCTAAATGAATAAATGAATAGGCAAACTATTGCATAAAGAAAAAGATGTCAAAAGCAACCAAAGGAAGCTGTGCCCACTAATGTTTGAAAATAGCCCCGTCTGGAAAGGTATGCTTTTAGACTAAGAAAGCAGAAAGAAACTAATTAGACAAGAAGTAACCGTGGACAAACATGTTAGCAGAACCAATAACTGGAACTGATCAGCTATTTCTCTAATTGTACCAGCTGGACAGCTCTGATGCGCCGAGCAGAGCATAATTACTAATTTCTATTCCACACCCCAACCCTTTTTCTTTCCTCTCCCTTTTGCAGAAATATCCAGGCATATGCCACTTAATAAACTAATGATAACATTCTTTCAAAGTAAAAAATGAGAAGGGGGTGGGGGCGCACGGGAGAGACAGCTTATGAAAGGTGACATTTTGTGGATGATCAGGAGGTCGAGTGAGTACAGCCCGCCAATTGTGTTAATCAGAATTCGAGCTATCAGGGAAATGTAACTAATATCTTCATTTAAAGGCTATTAGGTGTTCTCTGGGCTAAGGGCTACATCGTTAAAAGTAGGGATGATTTATTTCACGTAGGTTTAGCGTAGGTTTCAGAGTTTGTTCTTGTTTGAAGAGGTATGAATGGTTTCAGTTCAAAGCACGGTGCCTCCCATGATGTGAAGTCATGCAATCCAGTAGTCTGGGGTTGTTAGGAGAAATTGAAATGGACTGCGGGTTGTGTATGTAAAAGGAATAGAGATGAGAAAGATTCCCTAGTTAATTCAAAGGGGGAACAATTCCTAGTTCAACTGATGTACACTCCTCCTTCCCGCCCCGTGAATGACAGCAAAACAAAGGTCTGTAAGCATGTTGTAGACTGGAGGGACCAGTGTTTAAAAGTCCAAGTTTAGATGTGTGTAACTGAAGAGAGCTTAGCATTTCAGACACACTGCTGTGGGAAACAGGCCTCCTTAGGCCACTTGTCACCAGGAAAAGTGACATGTTAAAGGAAACATGTACGTAGGGACTACAGGGTATACCAGAAAATCTTGGAAGATTCTAATAAAGAAATGATTTGCTGAAAGACTTCCCTTTTTCGGAACTTAACAATGATGTGCCTTGCTAAGAGGAAAATGTTTCCTCAACTTATTTTGAACAGGATGAAAGAATTCATAATAATAAAGGCTTAGACACATTTCCTCCGAGATGTAAAGATTTTTTTGCTTTGTTTTGCTTTTGTTTTTTGAGATGGTTTCTCTGTGTAGCTATGGCCGTCCTGGAACTCATGCTGTAGACCAGGCTGGCCTTGAACTCACAGAGATCCTCCTGCCTCTGCCTCCCTGAGTACTGGGATTAAAGGTGTGTGCCACCACTGCCCAGCAAGATGTAAAGAATTTATGGGAAGAGGACAGAAAATAACATTTGAAGTAACAAAAGGTCTCAGGTCCGTTGTTTTGTTTTCTTTTGTGTTTCTTTTACCTTTATTTTTTCTTGGCAGGATCTCATACATCCCAGGCTAGCCTGGAATGTGCTATTAAGCTGTGATCATGAATTTCTGATCCTCCTGTCTCCACCTCCTGAGGACTGGGATTACAGGCATGCACCATCGTGCTGTATGTGGTATTACTAGCTAGTGACCTAAAGCAGGAACAACTTGGGCTTTGTGCATGCTGGGTAGGCATCCTACCAGCTGAGCTGCAGCCCTGGCTTCCAGGCCCGTTGTCGTTTTTAATCTTTCTGAGCTCTATGGTTCTACAGTGATGTCTGTTTTACTCAGGATAGCAGGGAGACTGAAGCTGCGTGGGATTGTGGGTACCTGGGTTCTACTGGCCTTGGGGAGAAGGCTCCTCTTTGATCAACGGTGATGTAGGAAGAGAATCCTTGCACCATCTGGCTTCATCGCAGCACATTTAAACTCTGTTAGGTTTGGCTCAGCTCAATGCAATGTTAACGCATGCTAGCTGTGCAGCTTCTGTACACCAGCCTATTGGAAGATAGGTATCTTTCGAGACACTCCCTATCCCAACACAACCTTCCAGTTCCTGAGGGCATCCATTGTGTGTTTCCTTCGTTTGCAGCTTTTTAGTTGCAAAATTAACCCAAGGTATTCCTACTTGGGGTCACGAGCTAGTCTGGCTCGAACAGTTTGAATAGGAGTGAGACAGAACCCACTCTGCACATCCATAATTTGCATTCTGTTTTGTTTTGGTTTGGGTTTTTGTTTTGTTTTGTTTTGTTTTTTGTTTGTTTGTTTGTTTGTTTTTGAGACAGGGTTTCTCTGTGTAGCTTTGTGCCTTTCCTGGATCTTGCTCTGTAGACCAGGCTGGCCTCAAACTCACAAAGATCTGCCTGCCTCTGCCTCCCTTGAGTGCTGGGATTAAAGGCGTGCGCCACCACCGCCTGGCTCATAACTTGCATTCAGCCTTAAACACATATGAGCGACACTAAATAATCTCAGTGTGAACTTGAGAAGGAGTGAGAAAACTTAGAGAGAGAAGAGTGATTATATATATATATATATATATATATATATATATATATGTGCACTCATGTATGAAATTCTCAAAATTAAATAGAAAATAAACAAACTGACTTCTCCCCTTCCCTCTTCCCCTCTTTACATGTAGATATCCAATTTCTCTACTATCATTTGTTGGAAAGGCAGTCTTTCCTTTTCCTATTGAATGAATGGTCCTGACTCCCTTGTGAAAAATCATTTTTACATATACAAGAGGGTTGGCCTGAGCACGGCGCTGTGTTCCACTGACCTATTTGTCCAACTTTCTGTCACTAGCATGCAGTTTGGATGATAGTATCTGTAGGGCAAGTTGGAAGTCAAGAAGTAGGAATCGTGTAGTGTTGTTCTTAACCAGATGGTTGACTGGGTACCCGAGAGTCTAAAGAACGTCGGCATGAAATGCTCTGTTTTTATACAGAACATCACTAGGATTTGGACAGCAATTGACACTGAATCTGAAGATCACCTTGGGTAGTGTTGACATCTTTTTTTTTTTTTTTTTTTTTTGGTTTTTTCGAGACAGGGTTTCTCTGCGTAGCTTTGCGCCTTTCCTGGAGCTCACTTGGTAGCCCAGGCTGGCCTCGAACTCACAAAGATCCGCCTGGCTCTGCCTCCCGAGTGCTGGGATTAAAGGCGTGCGCCACCACGCCCGGCTAGTGTTGACATCTTAGTGACATTGTCTCCTATTTCATGAACATGGGATGTCTTGATACAGATGAGATAGGGAAGTGGCCACAAATCCATTAAAACAGCGAGTCCTTTGCCTCACATTTTGCGGGATGAGACACCTAAAATTTACGTTTAGCAACAATCCCAAATACAATTCAAATGATTAACTTTCTGCAGCTGGGTTATTTTGCTTAGCATGGAGGCTTCCAATTTCATTCAGTGTGTGTGTGTGTGTGTGTGTGTGTGTGTGTGTGTGTGTGTGTGTGTGTGTGTGTGAAAAATAGAATGATTACACTCTGCAAAGCAGACTAGTAATCCATTATATACGTGTGTCACACTTTGTGTATTCATCTGCTGATTGCTTTTGCATCCAGGTTTTGGTGATTGACGCTGCATTGAACATAGGAGTGGCTATCTTTTTGGTAGATACTCAGAAGGATTACTGACTCATGATAGTTCCTTTTTTTTTTTTTATTGTCTTATATTCTTTTAGTTATGACCTATTTGTGTTCTTAGATCTACTGAGTCCCTTGTAGGCAGCCTGCAGTTAGACTATTTTTTTTCGGGGGGTGGGGGGGTGGGGGGAGTCTGTTTTCTGTAATATGGAGAGTTTTCATTGCTTCATGTCCTACATTATTTCCACCTTTTATATTTAGTTCATTTTTGTAGGGAAATATTTTAATTCTCTTCTCATTTCTTTTTGTGTATTTTACACCTGTTTCCTCATGGTTACCATGGAGATAATATTTAATATCTTAAGATTATGATACCTTACTTGGAATTTTTGCCATATTAGTTTTGATAGTATACAAAGTCTCTGATTCTTTATAGAAACAACCTCATCTGTTGACATAAAAAACAATATTTCTATTCATTATGTGTCCAATACCATCAACTAATAATTTTAAAGCATCTGTTTCTTCAGTGGAGAATTAAATGTGGCACTACAAACTTAACTTATAGAAATACTAGCTTCCATAATTACTGTAAAGGTTTTTTGTTTTTGACTGAAATTTGTCCAAAATTAACCAACAATATACTATCCAAGCCTTTTCAAGTGTAATTATTTTCTGAGTGTGAGAAGGGATTTCATGCATTCCTTTTCCACCTTCCCCAATGTCTTTCACTTGTGTGTGTGTGGGTGGGTGTGTGGGTGTGTGTATGTGTGTGTATATATGTGTGTGTGTATGTATATATATATATGTGTGTGTGTGTGTATGTGTGTGTGTGTATATATGTGTGAGTGTGTGTATGTATATGTACGTGTGTGTGTGTGTGTGTGTGTGTGTGTGTGTGTGTGTGTGTGTATGTGTGTGTACACATGCCTATGTGCATTTTCAGAAGCCAGGGGCTGTCTGCTCTATCCATCCTTCATCCCCATCCCCCGGCCACACCACTGGAGTTACAGGTACGTGTACAGCTTTGTCATTTGAAGTGGATGCTGGGGATTCCAACTCTGGTCTTCATGCTTTTGCAGGGAGCACTCTGATTCTCGGAGCCATCTCACCAGCCTCACTTTTCTTTTGTCCTTGTTTGTAGTGCTAGGCATCAACCTAGGGCCTCCTTCATAAATGTTAGGCAAGCACTCCACCTATGGCTGAGCTTAAATCCCTAGCCCGTTTCTAATATTTTAAGAGTTATTACTTCCAGAGACTCAAAGATTTTTCTTACCCCCTTGCCCCACTTTCTTCTCCCCATGATAATCCTTGACCCTCTATTCTGTCCTCTGTAGTTTTCACAGTAACTCAGAGAATCACGAATAGTGTGAAATGCTGCTTTATGTGGCTAAGCGCATATCTAATATTAGCTATTATTAAAAGCCACAAATATCTTCTGTGGCTTTCTTGTATTATCAGATTATTTATGCTTTCCTTTTATTACTTTCACAATTTAATTTTATAAACATCTCATGTATTTCTATTATACGTTAAAATAAATTAAGATTTCTATGTGTTTTCTGTTTTTTTCAGCTTCCAAACCATTCTCCCATGAAAATTACTGTAGTCATATTACCTGTGTAAGAGTTTTTCTAAAGAATACATCTAGAAATAGATATATTCTATTATAGGGCTGTAGAGTATGTGTATTTTTAATTTGACATGATTTTCTGTGGTGATATTTGAAATATAAGAAATAAAGCTTGCCTGAAGATCAGAGGACAGAGCCAGCCACAGACTTAAACATAGGGCTCAGGTAGTGGTGGCACACACCTTTAATCCTAGTACTTGGGAGGCAGAGATCCACCTGGATCTCTGGTCTGTGGTCTGAGTTCAAGACCACACTGGGCTACATGAAATTGATCAGTCTAGGAGAGAAACAGAGCCAGGCAGTGGTGGCACAGACCTGTGACCCCCGTTTTTTGAAAGCACACACATCATTAATCTCAGCACTAGGAAAGGTTGAGATAGGAAATGAAATGCCTGGGCAGAGAAAGGCATGTAAGGTGTGAAGAGACAGGAACTAAGAGACAACCCTTTGGCTGAGGACTCAGAGGCCTTTTAGTCAGAGGATTCATAGAGTTGGCGAAGTGAGAAGTGGCTGTGGCTTGTTCCTTTGTCTCTCTGATCTTTCAGTGTTGGGTCCCACAAGGCCCGGGTGTGAGGCCCAGTGTAAATTTCCTGAGCCTAGCTCCACTTTGGCAACCTGTCCTGGGACAAGACTTCCGTATATGAGTGACTCAGCACTACCTGACCTAGAATCCCCTCTGCCTAGTAATTGCTGAGATAGCATCATCTCATTGGCCCACTATCCTCACCCCATCCCTCCACCCCAACCCCAACCTATATAAGTCCACTCCTGATTCAATAAAGCAAGTTCCTGCTTCAACAAGGCTCCCAGCCCAGTGTGTTTCTCTCTGGTGGACAGGAGTGGGGGCCGCTCGACACTCATCATCCTGCTCAGCCCCAGGGAGAGACCGGCTGGCCCCATCCTGCCTCTGCCCTACCTGTCGGTCAGCC
Source organism: Peromyscus maniculatus bairdii (assembly GCF_049852395.1). Classification (NCBI taxonomy): domain Eukaryota; kingdom Metazoa; phylum Chordata; class Mammalia; order Rodentia; family Cricetidae; genus Peromyscus; species Peromyscus maniculatus. The sequence goes on along the minus strand of NC_134864.1, from coordinate 37,237,175 downwards.
CGACATTTCAGTATTTACCCCAATATCTGGCTCTGGGTTTTTATTAAGACCATTTCGGATTTGTGCAACAATTTTGCCCTGTATGAAGACTCGAATTTCTGAGACGCTTGTAAATATTTTTATTCTCCCCTATTCCAATTGCAATATGAAATGTGATGTTTCTTTAGATGACATCAAGACCTCATGGCTGTGTTAACATTTTCCTAACTAAGCTAGTGGCATTCTCTTCTGGAGTACTGAGTTGTGAGTGGAGTGTAACAGGAAGAAGGAAAAGGAAGCCTGTCTACAAACATCATTTTGGTGACACTTAAAAGCAGAGGCCCTGGAGTGGTCCTGTCCCATTGATGTTTCTGCTTATGTCAATAGTTCTCATGTGGTGACAGATTGAATGTGATGTTTAATGCTAATCACCCATTTGACAGGATCTGGAATCACCTGGAAGATGGGCCCCTGGGCAGGGCTGAGGGGGATTATTTTTATTATGCACATAGAGGTGGGACAATCCACTCACTGTGGGTGGTACCATTCCCTAAGTGGGGAACACCCCTCCATACACACTGTAGAAAGAGGAGAAAGAGAGCTGTGCACCAGCATTATCTCTCACTGCTTCTGAAAAAATATTTTGAAAATTTATTTCTATGAATGTTTTGCCTACCTGCGTATCTGTGCACCACATGAGTGCTTGGTACCCTTGTAGTTCAGAAAAGAGCATCGGATCCCCTGAAACTAGAGTTACAAACGGTTGTGAGCTGTCACCAAAACCAGGGAGAGCATCTAACACCGAGTCATCTCTCCATCCCCTCTTGCCACTTCTTGATAACAGGTGAAATGTGACCAATTCCCTCTGGCTCCTGCCATTGTGGCTCCCCTGCCATGAAAGATGTAGAACCATGACTTGAAATGCATCCCTTCTCTCTTAACTTGTTTTGGTCAGAGATGGTTTTTTTTTTTTATTTTTTTTTTAATTTTTATTTTTATTTTTTATTTTTTATTTATTTATTTTTTTGTGATCGGTATCATTCACTCCAGCCTTGGTTAGCCTGGAACTATGCAGACTAGGCTGATCTTGAACTCACAGATCCACCTGATTCTACCTCCAGAGCACTGAGATAAAAGGATGTCCAATGATACCCAACTCTGCTCTGAGTCTTTTATTATACCAATATGAAAAGAAACCAAGACAGTGAGCTACCCATGAAGTGTGAGCATGAGACTGAGGAACCCAATCTTTGCATCTCATTGGAGCATTATTCGTGGCTGTCATGTCTGGAAATACTGCCGTAGACCAGCTGTTCAAATGCCAGTTCAATCATTTGATATTTGACCTCATGCAAGGTCAAATGAATGCATTACAAAATGGAGAACTGTACAAAATGATTTACTAAGTTAAGATGAAGTAAGAGGCTTAGAAGGGGTTAAGAGGCTGCCTGGCAGCACTATGTGAATGATTGTTCTTGTTTTACTGACGGGAGTGCATATTTCTATGTAAAGTTGGCTATTTCCATTTCTGTTGTGGTTCTTTGTATAAAACATTTTCCTATTTCACTATCTGGCCATTTTTAAAAAATCTTTCTGGTTCATTTTAATCATGAGGAATACTGTAGTAAAACGCAATATATCTGAGAATCTCAAAAACAACAAATGAAAAATAATATGCACTAAAAGTACAGAATAAACACACTTAATGCAGAAAACATTTAATATGTCTCTAGTTAAATCTGCAAAAGAAGAGAATTTGAAGGACTAAAGAATGAGATGATTTTAGGATTAAAAACAATATTTGGGGAGCTAGAGATGTAGTTTATTGGTGTCGTGGGTGCAATTTCCAGGACTGAAAGAAAATGAAAACAAAACAAAAAACCCAAACATTTCTTGAGAGAAGACATGCAAACGGTCAAAAAGAATATGGAAAAAATGTTCAGCATAATAAATCACCAGGGAAATTCAGATCAAAGCCACAGTGAGATATTGCCTGATGTGACTACAGCTGTACAGTTGTAACCACAGTGATGTGAACATCCTGAGCACTTGGTGGTTAACCAATCCAGCCAAAGCAACCAGTCCCAGGTTCAATAAGAGACTATGTCTTAAAAAATAATGATGGAAAACAACAGAGGAAGATGTCTGTGTCTGGCTTCCATGTGTATATGCCTAGGTGAGCCACACACACAAGTACAGGTATGGAGCGCGCGCGCACACACACACACACACACACACACACACACACACACACACACACACCACTAAATTAAAAAAAACACATAAACTTAGAAATAAAATAAGTACAACTTGAAAAGAAAGGGCTGGGAGATGAGAGCGAGGCTCACAACCAAAAAGGTAAAATTAGAAAAGAAAAAAAAACCCTCAGGAAAAAGGTATGTCTTGCCTATGAATCAGAAAAAAATTGACACAAGGCCACACCTAGACATTTGATAGTTGTCATGGTTTGGACTTGAAATGTCTCTCATAGTATCATGGTTTGAATGCCTGTTCCCACACTGCTGGTGCCATTTAGGAGGGCCAGTGGCTTTAGGAGTCAGGGCCTGTCTGGTTGAAGCAGGTCACTCAAGGTGAGCCTTGGACAGCTATCTCCACCCAGTTCTCCTTGTGTATTCCTGTAGTGGTATTGTGTTCCCCAAAATACTGTGCACCCTAATAAACTTATCTGAGGTCAGAGAACGAACAGCCACTAGATACAAAGGCTAGAAAATGGTGGCACTCACACCTTTAATCCTAGCATTGCAGAGGCAGAAATCTCTCTGGATCTCTGTGAGTTCAAGGCCACATTGGAAACAGCCAGGCATGGTGACACACGCCTTTAATCCCAAGAAGTGAGCCTTTAATCCTAGGGAGTGATGGCAGATAGCAGAAAGGTATATAAGGCATGAAGACCAGGAACTAGAAGCATTTGGATGGTTAAGCTTTTAGGTTTTGAGCAGCACAGTTCAGCTGAGAGCCTTTTGGATTTGAGGACACAGAGGCTTCCTTCTAGTCTGAGGAAACAAGATCAGCTGAGAAGTTGGCCAGGTGAGGTTAGCTGTGGCTTGTTCTGTCTCTCTGATCTTCCAGTATTCACCCCAATAACTGGCCACAGGTTTGATTTAACTAATAAGAACTTTTAAAATTCATGCTACATATTCCCTGCTTCCTGATTGTTGTGATGTACATTACCTCAGCCACACACTTTCACTGTCATCATGAACTGAGCTGGACCACATTGGTTCCCTTCATCATGAACTGATACCCTCTTAAGTCATGAGCCCAAAGCAAATCTTTCCTCATTACGTTATTTTTGTCAACTATTTTGATTAAAGAGATGCAGAAGTAACTAGTACTGTAAGTGAGGAGGGAGAGAGAATCTGAAATCTACTGGCCTCATTGACTCTTTGCTTCCTAAGTCTTTACCAGCTTAATTTTTTTCTTGATAAAAGATATAGTTTGATAATTATTGGAGGGAGATGGCCCAGTGGCTAAAACACTTGCTGAATAGGACTGAGGATTGAAGGTTTAGAACCCTAAAAGCCATGTAAATGTTGGGTGCGTATGGCTGTCTACTTGTAATTCCATCCTTGGAAGGTGGAGGCATGGGTTCCCATAGTGAGATGGCCATATGGGCTAGCTCTGGGTTTGATGGAGAGACCCTGCCTCAATAAATTATGTAGAAGAGTAATTGAGGATTCTTAGCATCAACATCTGGCCTCCGCACAAATGCATCCCAACGTGTACCCACACACACACATGCAAGCATTTGTATAGACACATATTTACAACACACACACACACACACACACACACACACACACACACACACACACACACACACAAATAGAAAAAGGTTGGACAGTGTTAGTGCATCCCTTTAATCCCAACACTCAGAGGTGGAGGCAGGTGGATCTCTGTGAGTTGGAGGCCAGCCTGGTCTATAAGAGCAAGTTCCAGGACAGGCTCCAAGCTACACAGAGAAACCCTGCCTCAAAGGAAAAAAAAAAAAGAAAAAAGAAAAAGAAAACAAACAAAAAAAGGGAAAGAAACAAAAAAGGAAAAACTAGAAAAAGAATATCTTAAGTGGTAATTTTTCTTGAATGACGATCTAAGAATATTAAGTTCTAAAAGGACCAAACCTCCCCTTACCATTACAGGGTTGATAAGTCTTGTAGCCTTGAGTAGAGCTAATCAGAAGTCCCTAGTTAGTAAAATTTTCATCTGTTTAAGGTAAAATATATCAGAGTCATAACTAACTAGGAATATTATTTTTAATGTATCACAATAGAGACAAAAAAGGTGACTAAAAGTGAAGTCCAAAGACATATAAGATCTTTGTGAAGGAACTTACAAAACAACTTTAGAAAGGTCTGTGTACCTCATACATAGTCTGTGTCCGTGGACATTCTTGTATCTATATATGACCATAGGTACCCTTGTGCATGCATAATAAAGATTATATGTGATTGATGTGTTTCTTTCTATGCCAATATTTCAGTATTCCTGTGAATAAGATGTGGCAAGCTTATCTTATAATTAGGATGGAACTAGAAAAGGCCAAAAATAAGGCAGTTTTGAAGACGTTTTGTCCTCCCTGGTAAACATATGGAAAATCATATAATTAAGAGAGTGACGTTGGTAAGAGGCTAGAATAAGAAATGCGTGGAATGGAATAAGCAGCTCCTGCTAGCTTATGGTCTGATCTTCTTGCTGTTAGCTTTCTCTCTCTTCTCTGCTTAAAAGTTAGCTTTGCAAGTTCACTTGGAGGGAACTTTATTCCTGCTTTTGTCTGTGTCTTTCGTCATCATTTGAAATGCTGACTTTCCCAGCACAGCTCCTTACCTCCAATCAAGAACCTGGTCTTAACATGTGTTTTGGGGGAACCAGGTCTGCAGTGGTATGAGAAATGTTCCAACGGGAAGGTCTAACCTTTTGGCTTCTCTAGGCCACACTGGACAAAGAATTGTCACAGGCTGCACATTACAGGTTCGGTACAGTGAGCTGCTTGATTCCTGATTAGAAGAATGTTAGGATGTAGCCTCCTTTAGGGGTGATCCATGAACTCAGTATAATGGCTTTCATTTGTTTTTTTCTTTTTAAATACCAAGGAAGCCCTGCCAGCCACTGTCTTCGGACCGTGAGTTCTGATCCTCGGCCTTAGACTCTCAGCCTCGACCACCTATCAGAAACTGCATCTTCAGACATCAGCTGTCACTTTCTAGCAAGATTCCAGCAAGCCAGAGGGGGTCAGCTCTCTTCCTTGTCGCCTTGGCCTCCTGTTCTTCAGCAGTCTTTTCGAAGTGTCTGAGTCACGGGGGCAAGGCGATATGACAAACCCGAGCTGATGGATCCATCTTGAGCAGCGCTGTTTGAGATAGCCATAAACTCTCTCTGGAGTTCCCTCCCAGTGAAATGAGAGAGCACGAATTCATATCTATGCTATAAAAACTGTAAAAAAAACCATCTAATTTGAGTCAAAAAAAAAAAAAAAAACTGGAGAGTCTGCTGAATTCTAGGCAAACTCAGTAAGTCCTTCTCTTGGCATCTTTGCATAGGAAAATGAGCTATGAAAATAAAATGTTCTTGTTTACATATGTTCCCCCAGTTCCTGCCCGTCCCACAAAACCAAGCATCTATTCTTCCGGTAGAAGAACTGTCTGCAGTGTCCTCTAAGTTCTGCAAGAGCCAAATCAAGGAACCCTGATAGATGTTTTTCCTTTGGAGGCTTGTGATAACATTATATTTTAGAGAGTTCCACCAGTACATTTTGAATGTGGGAAGTCCCACCCTACCACCAAATCCACCTACAAACTGTTAAGTACGGTAGAACCTGCATACTCTCCAATATTATAGTTAGCAGCTTTCCCTGGTCCTCAGAGCAGCTTTTAGCAATAACACAGTGAGGTTTCCTTCTGTGTGCCTCTGCTTGTGGCGCCTGCGTGTGCAGATGTTTGTGCGTGCGGGAATCAGAGGTTGACATCACAGGTCTTGCTCTATAACACCCCACATTATTATTATTATTGCTATTATTGTTATTATTCAATAATAAGATCCTGTCAATACAGGATCTTTCACTGATCCTGAAGCTCACCGATTCAGCTGGACTAGCTGGCCAGCAAGAGCTGGGGATCACGTGACTTCTCCCACCTCAGAGGTTAATAGACATGGGTGCCGGTGATCTGAATTCAGGTCCTCAAACTTTCCTGGCAAGCACTTTACCCATTGAACTATTTCCCCAGACTCAACTGGTTTTCTTAAGTCTTCTCATCTGCCAAATGGGCTCAATAATTATGTCATAGGTCTCTGTGTTACATGGCATCACATGTTTAATAAAAAACTAACGAAGTACCACTGAAAGGAGAGGTGGCTCCTGGGTAATTGTCTCCCTTGCTGGCTAGCTGATTTTCTCCCACATGCCAGGCTTGAAACTAAGGAATTCTAACAACACTGAGGGAGACATGAATATTATAAACTGTAGAATGTGGTTCATCCATAGACAACCAGGACTACAAACATCTACTTGGAAATGGTAAAAGCTGCTGGGGGCCTCTAATGCCAATGGATTTTGACCTGAGGTCTAGTCACCTTTCTTGAAGATGTCTACTATCCACGTGAAAGCCATCGCAGGCAGAGCACATCTCCACACTGCCAAGGGACACTTCCAAGGAGCTTAATTCAAGGGACATCATGAATTGATGTCAGGTTGTAAAGATCAACTGAACACACTGTCGGTTTGAACCCTCTCTGGGGAACTTTGAGAGTCAGTAGATTTGTAGACTCCATCTGACACCTGATCTAACAATGCAAAGCCCCCAGGAAAAATCAGGAGAAGTGGAGGCAGGCTACAGGAGCTTCGTCATAAGGGTACAGCCAGAGCTCTGGGTGAGCCAAGGATACTTCATGTTGCTAGGAGACAAGCATTTCCCTTTCATGGTGAAAGATGCTAATGAGATAGGACAAAGGCATAGGAACTTAGTATTTAGAAGAGTGCCTTCTGACCTAGGCTGAGTGAACCTACCTCAGTTTTCTTACCTGTAAAGTGGGTTTTTAATAATAGTGCCTGCCCACATGGAGCTATTACAAGAATTAAACATATTAATATTTCAACGGCTTAGCAACAGGGTCTAGCCTCCAGTCTAAACATGGTGTATCAGTTTACCAATGAAATAACTCAGGATTGGAATGCCTGGTCTGACCCATAGAAGTCCACAATTTTGGAAATCCATGTAAAGCTTTCAGCCTGTGATGGCAAAGGGAGCTTTTTTTTTTTTTTTTTTCTCACATCTTTGGAACAGATGGGTTTAATTTCTTCCCCTGCTAAGATTGTGGGACTATTTCTAGATACATATGAAAACAGCCAACTACAGAATGGCCTTAAATTTGTGTTGCTGGCTCAGTGATTTATGCAAGCTAAATGCTTGTGGATGGAAGAGAAAGCAACTTTTGATTCAATTCAGTATTGTCAAAAAAGCAGGGAGTCCTTCCTGTATGTTTGGTTCTGTGTGATGAGAGCCAACGGCTCCATCTGGGGAGGTGAATTGCCTCCTCAGCAGGTCCAGGGCACTGCTGAACACGTTACCTTTTCCAATTAGGAGCCATAAAAGAACTTGTATTTTTTGGATTCTCTGATTTAAAATGTTCCACCCTCGGTGCCGAATGTAATTTGGCCTAAGTCGAATTAGCCGAGCTACCTTGTCTGCCTAAGTTGTTCTCACCCGAGCACAGATTTGAAACAGCACCTAAAGAAGAAGAGAAAATAAATCTGCCATGTATGTGTGAGCAGCATGGCTCAGAAAGAGAGAGAGAGAGAGAAGAGAGCAACTAGAGTCACATAATTGTCAGCCAAAGCAACAGACCTGTTCTAAAGGCTGCTCACCAGCACCAAATTACACTCCGTCCAAACAGAGAAAATTAAATTAGACTGCTGATAAATTAAACCTCTTTCACTAGCAAGATTGCTCTGCCCTAAAGGAAGTGTTGCTCTGAGAAAATAAGCAACTTCAATAATATGACAACTGGATCCAGCACCAAACTTATACCATTATCCAGAAAGGGCGCCTTCTGCTCTTCCCTGCTCCTACTCCCTCAGAGAGAGTGAAATTGGCACCAAAGGGTTGGTTTATATCATGACTGGTGGTAGACCTGGCTCTGGAGAGGGTGCTGGTGTGTCCGTCATTTCAGAACAGTGTTGACAAGTTTATCTCACGAACTTTCAGGAGGTCACATGGGTGGTGTGATATTGGGGACAGTACTCAATGATTGTCGAGCTGAAAGATGGCTTCCCCCACTGTTCTTTATAGGTTTGAAATGCTCTCGCTGGAATTCTATTCTTCTGGGCTAGGCTAGGGCAGGCATGGGCAAATGTTCCGTGTAAAGGGAAAGGCTGTAACTAGTTCAGGCATTCAGGCATGGGGGAGGGCTTCCAGTCCTTATTGAAGCTACTGGACCTGCAACTATCGTATATAAAAACCATCATATACTATATGTAAATGAGCAGTCATTGCCTATGTCCCCATGAAAGTATTTAAAGACAGAAGCAGCCTGCCATGACTGGTGTGCAAGAGGAATTAGAGTAACAACACAAAATCAATGAAGGGATGGCTACTAATTTAGAAAAGAACAAAGGAGAAATACCTGTGGTGATACATTGTGTCCCCCAATACATTGTGCATCCTAATAAACTTATCTGGGGTCAGAGGACAGAACAGCCACTAGATAGACAGAGAGACCAGAAAATGCTGGCACACAAACCTTTAATCCTAGCATTCCGAAGGCAGAGATCCATCCTGATCTCTGTGAGTTCAAAGCCACTCTGGAAACAGCCAGACACGTTGGCACACGACTTTAATCCCAGGAAGTGATGGCAGGAAGCCGAAAGGCGTGAGGACCAGGAACTACCGCCTGGTTAAGCTTTTAGGCTTTTGAGCAGCAGTTCAGCTGAAATCTATTTGGATGAGGACTCAGAGACTTCCAGTCTGAGGAAACAGGATCAGCAGAGGAACTGGCGAGGTAAGGTAGCTGTGGCTTGTTCTGCTTCTCTGACCTTCCAGCATTCATCCTAATACCTTGCTTCAGGTTTGTTTTTTATTAATAAGACCTTTTAAGATTCATGCTACAAATACCAGTTTTCATTTCTTAAAAACAAACACTGACAAGATAGCGGGATGGCACACAGTAGTACATCTGGAAATCCCAGATTTCTAAAACTGCTGAAGAGAGTTTTCACCTGAGGGAGAAGAGTAAGCATGCTCATATATGTAGACATTCAGAAAATATGGCACCAAAGACCTCAAAAGTCCTAAGGAATTACTAACAAGCCCCAGCAAAAACACCCAAGGCAGGGGAAGCAATATAAGTACCAATCATAAATAATAAAATGTAAAATGTAGAACTTATATGGATTATGATAAGTGACACATTACAATATCTGCTAAAATTCATTTTTATAAAAGAATACATATCATGTAAGGGAGAAACATTAATAATACCCTGAATTAAAAACAACTATATGCTACTGTTTCCTTTGAGTCATCTATCACTTCTGAGCTCTTACAATCTGTCCTTCAGACACATCAGGACTGAGTCACATGTGGAATCCCTGAGACTGTAGCAGCATGCACAGGACACATATGAACTTGCAGAGACTGTGGCAGCATGCACAAAACACATGTGAATTCCCAGACACTGTGGCAGCATGCACAGGGCACATGTGAATTCCCAGAGACTGTGGCGGCATGCACAGGGCACATGTGAACTCTCAGAGTCTGTAGCAGCATACACAGGGCACATGTAAACTCTCAGAGTCTGTAGCAGCATGCACAGAGCACATGTGAACTCCCAGATACTGTGGCAGCATGCACAAGGCACATGTGAATTCCCAGAGACTGTGGTGGCATGCACAGGGCACATGTGAATTCCCAGAGACTGTGGTGGCATGCACAGAGGTACATGTGAATTCCCAGAGACTGTGGTGGCATGCACAGGGCACATGTGAACTTGCAGAGACTGTAGCATCATGCACAGGGCACATGTAAATTCTCAGAGTCTGTAGCAGCATGCACAGAGCACATGTGAACTCCCAGAGACTGTGGCAGCATGCACAAGGCACATGTGAATTCCCAGAGACTGTGGTGGCATGCACAGGGTACATGTGAATTCCCAGAGACTGTGGTGGCATGCACAGGGCACATGTGAACTTGCAGAGACTGTAGCATCATGCACAGGGCACATTTGAACTCCCAGAGACTGTGGAAGCATGCACAGAGTACATGTGAACTCTCAGAGTCTGTAGCAGCATGCACAGGGCACATGCAAATTCTCAGAGTCTGTAGCAGCATGCACAGAGCACATGCAAACTCCCAGAGACTGTGGCAGCATGCACAAGGCACATGTGAATTCCCAGAGACTGTGGTGGCATGCACAGGGCACATGTGGATTCCCAGAGACTGTGGTGGCATGCACAGGGTACATGTGAATTCCCAGAGACTGTGGTGGCATGCACAGGGTACATGGGAACTCTCAGAGACTGTGACAACATGCGTATGGCCTGCACAGGTTCAAGCCAGATGGGGTCCCAGCACTGAGAAAGGGAAGTGAACACAGGCTCCTGCCTATAACCAAGACCCTATCTGCAACTGATACCTGCTTGCAAAAGAAAAATAGTTTTCTCCAATGGAACCTCACTGGTTATATTAACTACACTTCAGGGTAAGTACCATGCCTCAGAGTAGTTAGCCAACACAAAATGAACTCAATGGTGTTTTTGTAGACTTTTTTCTCTGACTTCAGGTGAGTCCCACTTCCTATGTTCCCACAAGTAGTGCCACTGGTCAGAGACAAAACATTCAAAAACAAGAGCCTATAGGGAAAGTTCATATCCAAAACACACACATACACACACATACATACATGAATGCACTCACATACACCACACATACACACACACACACACACATACACACACACACACGAATGTACTCACATACACACCAAACATGCACACACGAATGCACTCACATACACACCACACATGCACACACGAATGCACTCACACACACAAATGCATGCATATACATACCACACCCCCCCCACAGTGCTTTGAAATCTAGATATTGTTAGTCATCATTGAACTAGGCAGAACAGAAAATAAATCCACGTTATAAGGAGACATACATTATCTACAAGCCAATGCAAAAATAATGATGGATTTGTTCAATAAAGCATGGGAACAACTGCCTAGCCAACGAAGAGAAAAACTCATAAAGGGCTCCGCCTCACAACATATACAAAACAAACCACACAAGGATTGAATCCCCAGGCAAAATAAAAACATCACAGGAGAACACAAGAAAATATGTGTTCAAGTTTGAGGTAGAGGGGAAGGGGCTTTGCCATGTAAGTCACGAAATGAAATTTTTTTTCATTTAGAAATGGACAGATTTGAATATATGAAGATATGATGGCACTATATAAACAAGTGTTACAGTGAGGTAAAAATACTCCAAGAATACCTCAGTGAATTTGGAATGTGAAATTGTAAAGGACAACAGCCCACAAAAATAAAGTAAGCCAAATCATCAGTCAAACATATTTTGCATAGATCTTACTAGGTTTGTCCCTGAGTGTGGCACCAACTCATTCCTACATGCAACTGAACTCTGATTTTAGAAAGCCATCTCTCTCTCTCTCTCTCTCTCTCTCTCTCTCTCTCTCTCTCTCTCTCTCTCTCTCTCTCTCTCTCTCTCCTCTCTCCTCTCTCTCTCCAGCACATGCCACAAATGTAAATTTTTCTTTTCCTTTAACTGAACATGCACAGTGCCCCAATGAAGCCTCAGACTCTGTGAAAAAAATAATTTGAGCTCCCCGAAGTGGATATAGAACAGACCTTAAGATGTCCTGAGTCATATTTTTTTGCTTCATAAACAACTCGGTAGGAATGAAACCATCACATCCCTGTCTTCATAGAGGACAGAGGCCTCTTCTGTGAAGGGCATGCAGCAATTTATGGCTAAAGAAACAGATGGCACAGATGTGGACAAGCAGAATAGAAAAGAGGACAAGAGCCTTGCAGGAAGTGTGCGACGTTCTATGCAGCAGTGGTCTAGATCTATCCCAGCTGGAGCGCTGCAAGCAAACCCAGTCAAACCTCTCTTCAGAGAAATAAAGTTGCCTAAAGTGTTCGATGAACTTGAATTGCAAACACAAAGAGAAGGCTTTAGTCTTCTACATTTGGCTTTATAAATTCGTTTTGAGAACATTTGGGTCTACTCTAAAATGATTACGGAGCTAGTACCACCCGATATTCATGTGCATCCTGGAAATAAACCTTCAAACCTTGACAACAATCTACAACATTTCTATGAGACCTTGCAGAGTTTATTATACATATGTATGTGTGTAAAACACACTCACATGCACATGCACATGCACACACACTACAATATCATTGTCTATATCCATGGCGACCTTTCTGGAAGTCTTTGCAATGACATGCTTCTTGGTTCATTCTGCATAGTAAAGTTGCCCACCATCTTTATTTCATTCTTAGTACATGTCTATATTGTCTAACTTTTCTGTAATGACCCTAATAAAATTTATGGAATAGAAAAACAATAAAAAGTACTTTGGAATTAAATTTAATTTACAGGCAAATTAATTTTATACATGAACAATAATGCTTCCCGAGCAATTGGGTAATGTGCATACATAAGCTTTAAAATTATTCATACTCTGACTCTGTCATTGCGCCTTAGGGAATTAACCCTAAAACACTGTCTTTGATGCACAAGAATCTTTGTGTAGAAAGTTATCAAACTTTTATTTACAACAATCCAGAATTGAATTCAACATTTATCTAAGTTTGAAAATGCCATTTCTTAAAATATTATGGAGTAAAACGTAAAGTATGTAAGTGTTTGTAGCAATGAATAAAAACAGGTGAAAAAGTGAAGACTCATAATTACAGTTAAGCATTATCTGTATGATGAAATTTATGTAAACTGTATACTTAATTCTTTCACATTTTAAAAATTTTATTGGTGTGTGTCTGTGTGTGGCATGGTGCACATATAGAGATCAGAGGACAATTTACAGGAGTCCATATCTCATTCCACCATGTGGATACAGAGAATAGAACTCAGGTTGTCTTGGCAACAAGTATCTTTATCCATTGAACCATCTCTCAGGCCCCAAACTATCTATTTAAAAAATAAAAACACAAGACAGTAAAATCACTGGGGATGTAAATCAGTCAGCAGAGTGCACGCTCAGCTAGCAATAGGCCTTGGGTTTGATCTCCAGTACCACATGAACCTGGTATGGCGTCACAAGCGTGTAATGCCAACACTCAAGAGGTAAAGGCAGGAATTCAAGGTTGTCTTTGGGAACACAGGAGTTCTAAGCCAAGATAGGCTACATAAGACTCTGGAAAGAAAAAAAAAAAAAAAAAGGACTCAATAAGCACCAAAGTCTCCCCTACCCATTTCTTGGTGAATATAAATGTTTTTTTTTTTTCATCCTCATGGTGAGATCAGACAAGGCTTGAGATACTTAGTATATAAAGGCCAAGTTCAAATATCTGTCTATAAAGACATAGGTCTTGTACAAGCCACCAACCCTTGCACTACCCAGGGGTCCTAGGTTCCTGTCCATTGCTGTGACAATCATAACCGAAACCAACTTGGGAAAGGAAAGGGTTTACTTGGCTTACAGTTTATAGTTCATCATCAAGAGAAGCCAAGGCAGGAACTCAAGGCAGGAACTGAAACAGAGACCATGCAAGAGCAGTGCTCCTGAGCTTGGTCCCTATGGCCAATTCAGTTTGATTTCTTATACCACCCAGGTCCACCTGCAGGGAAAGAGGGATGGGGATGTGGCACAGCCCAGATTGGGATAGGTCCTCTCACATCAATAATTAATTGAGAAGATACTTCCCACAAACTTGCCCAAAGGGCTAATCTGGTGGAGAAATTCTTCAGTTGAGATTCCCTCTTCCCCGGGGACTCTGGTTTGTATCAAGTTAACAAAAACCAAAGAGCACAATTGACCCCTGGTCTGCTTGGCACCCAAGTGCATTCCTATTCAATCACAACGTTTCCTCTCTGTTTGTACCCCAAATCATGTTGATGTTAATATTAAGATATAAAAAGACATTGACACTAAGATAGCTTGTAAAGTTCCACAGTCTTTACAAAATTCCAACACTTTGAAAGTTCAATGTCTTTTTAAAATATCTTGTCTCCTAACTGTGGGCTTCTATAAAATAAAAATAAACATAAATGTGTCTGATGTAGGTCACAGCAATAACTAAATCAAAGCAAAACCAAATTCTAACAGTATAAATAGCTCAGTATCTGACATCTGGGACTCACTTAGTACCTTCTGGACTCCAAAGGGCCCGGGCAGTCAAATTCTCCAGCTCTGGTGTCAAAACACACACAGAGCTCATGCAGTAGGCTTAGCTCCCCGAGTTCAGGCAGCTCTAACATGTTAGCATGTCCACTGCAACTCAGGCTGTATTGTCACCAACGGCTTCTAGCCTCCTCGGGGACTCCAGCCTTGACACACAGTGCCAAGCCTTTGCTTCTCCCCACGGGCCTTTCCATCCTGGAGTCTCCGCTTCAATCAAGGCTGAATACTTATCAGTGGCCTTTCCTGGCCTCTCATAGTACCAAGGTCAGCTGCTCTCCATGACCCCTTCATGCCTTCCCTCTGCCCCACAGCTTCTGTGTGCTGACCCCAAGGAAACACTCCCCACAAGATTTAGCCTCAGTGATGCTGGTGTCTTATGACCCTGACCTTTCAGCCCTACCTAACCAGCATCAGTTGGTCTAGCAAAGCAAAGTCTCATTTCTACATAGTCTTAGTCTAAAATATTGCATGAATGGCCGGGTAAAGTCTTTGCTTCCTTCTGGAACTTCAAGTCAGGCTTTCATTGTGGGTGTACTTGAGTCCCATGGTTAGCTCAGTTCGGCAATATTTATTGAACAGAAATCCACAGTCGCTTACTAATGAGGACTTTTTGGGTTTTTGTTTTGTTTCTCAGTATGAAGATAAGTCACACACAAGTTCAAATATTATGTAGGCTTTTAACCCTGACAGATTATGTTAAGAAACTCATTCAGTTTTAGAAGCATGGCAATGTGAAAATGTTCCGTGAGTTTTGTTTTTAGAATAAGTTTTCATCTTTTTAGTGATATAGACCGAGGTATCTAAGGACAAAATGTGGTACTGAGGAGGAGGAAGGAAAGGCGAGAAAATGACCTTGTTGCTAATTGCTAAAGCCTGAGGAAAGAAACAGGAACCATTCTATTCCCACTTTCTGTGAATTGGAGGATGTCTGTGATAGAACTGTTTCTTTATATGAACACAGAGAAATCTAAATGGTGTCAAATAAAAATAATTGCCAGGATGAACCGTGAAGTGAAATGGAGTTTTAAAGGACTGTAAATGAAGAGTGAGGAACTTGACCTAGAATAGGCATGAAGAAGCTCTCAACCAGGGCTCCTGACAGACAGATGAAACAGGGAGAGCCACTAGTCCAGTGAGGTGACTAACAGAAGGCTGCGGCACCTAAGCTGTGGAGACTATCTGTGTCTAGGTCCCCATACAACAGACTGAGTGGAGTTCTAGAACTGAAGGATCCTTGGATTGTAAAAAACAAGCAAACAACCCCCCCCAAAAAAAACCAATAGATCAAGTTGAATGATGTTAGCTGTAGGCTTTGGGTACCTCCAAACTAATTGATGAGATTTGAGCATTTGTAAGGATATGACATTACTAGCATGATCATATTTACATTTTTCTTTTGCTTTAAAATATTTATTTTGTTTTTATTTGTGTGTATATATGTATATGCCATATGTGTATGTCTGTATATCTGTGTTTGTGTGTGTGTACCTTGTGTATTCCTGTCTGTGTATGTGTATATGTTGTATGTGTGTATGTATGCCGTGTGTGTGTATCTGTCTTAGCATCTGTGTGTGTGTGTGTGTGTGTGTGTGTGTGTGTGTGTGCGCCTAAGGAGACCAGAAAAGGGCATTAGACTTCCTGGATCTGGTTGCAGGCCTCTTAAATATGGATCTTGGGAACTGAACTTGGGTCCCCTGGAAGAGCAGCAAGTGGTCTTGAACTAGCTCTTCATACCCCATACTTACATTTTTCAAAGAATATCTAGGTGGTGGTGAAAAGAATTCAAAGGGATTCTAAATAGAGCAGAAAGGCAAAGCAGGAGAAATTCCAATTGCCTGATTGCTTTGAATAGAATCATGGATTCTCTGTCCGTGTTTGGAGCTCCCAGCGTCTCCAGTGTATTTTAGTGGAGCTACATAATTACAGCGCAGTACCCAAGACAGAACACCTTGCCCACCACAGAGACTTATTCTCAGTTGTGGAAGCTGGGAAGTCTAAGATTAAGGTATCACTAAACTTACTAGCTAGTAAATTCCTATAGTCTCCGATTTCTAAATGGTACCTTGACCACCACAACCCTTGAAGGCATGAATGCTTTACCCTCATCAGGTAGGAGGTAAAGAGGCCAAGAAGGAAACCAAAGGTCAATTTGCCCATTTGTAACAACATTCATTCCGTGGTGAGTTGTTCAGTCTCACAAGCTTGTGGTCGTTCCATAGTTTCTCTCCCTGCTGATTTCCGGTCTTACTACATTGTGATCATATAGTATACAATTCTTTTTTTGTTGTTAAGATGTTCCGTGTGTTCCCAAATGGTTTATTTTAGAGAATATTGCCTGGGTTTCTGAGGAAAAAAATGTATTCTTCAGTCTTTGGGTGGAATATTTTCTGGATGTTAGTCCATTTGGTGTAGAATGCTGCTTAATTGTGCTTCTCTGTGTGGGTGAACTGTATTGTGATAGTGGGTATGGAAATCATCCACTGTTATTGTGTTGAGGTCAGTCTGTGACTTTCCATCCAGGAGCGTTTGATGAAATTTGGTGTGCCACTGTTCAGTGCATAAATGTTCAGGGCTGTAATGCTTGCTTGATGGATTAGTCCCTTAATCAGTATGAAGGCAGCTCCTTTGTCTTTTCTAACTTTGTTCTAATGTCTAATTCATCAGCTATTAGCATGGACAAACTTGTGTGATTTCTAGTTTCATTTGCCTAGAATTTTGTGTGTGTGTGTGTGTGTGTGTGTGTGTGTGTGTGTGTGTTTGGACAGAGTTTCATTATGTAACCCTAGCTGGTCTGGAACTCATTATGTAGGCCAAGCTGTCCTGGGGCTCCTGGAGATCCACCTGCCTCTGGCTCCTGAGTGCCAAGATTAAAAGCACACACCACCACACCTGGCTGCCTGGAATTCTTTCCCCTGCTTTTCACTCCAAGGGTGTGATTTTTCTTTGCCAGGAAAAGCGCATTTTTTTTTTCCCCCTGAAGGTACTAAGGAGATGGGTCCTGTTTTTAAGCCCAGTCTGTGTCTCTTGATAAGAAAATTGAGATCATTAATATTCAAAGTTATTGTTGAGAGGTAAGTAGCTGGTCCCTGCCATTTCATTGTTTTTGTGGCTAGGAATTAGTGGGGGATGCAGTTCCTTACCAGGCCTTCCTCTGCCTAGTCTTCCTCCAAGGCGGGGGCGGACGGGGGTGGGGTGGGGGTGGGGGACAGGGAGCCCTTTACAAGGACAGAGGATGGGTGCCGTCCCTCGTGTGTGTGTGAGCATGGAGACTGATAGAGGTTTTTGCCTTTGTGTGGTCAGCCATGAGAGTAGAGCCCGCGTGCCAAGCTCACCTGGACGCAGCCTCCTGCAGGAATGGGGTGTTAGTGTAGAGTATGGCTTCATGGGTCCTTGTGTGGGCATGGTGCAGGCCTCAGGTTTCCTTTTGGTGATCTACACCAGTCTGTTGCTTACACCAGAGTTCTTCCTCCTGGGATACTGCACAGCGCAGCCCTGATTCAGATTTTTAGTCTTCTACCCACAAGTATTTTTTTTTTTTTTTTTGGTCAGATCTAGGAGTACGACCCTGTGATGCTTGCTCTGTCTTCCCAGCCATTTGGTGTGTATGTGGGAGTAGAAGGCTGGTTCCCTCCAGAGAGGTCTGGGCACCAGTTCAGGAGGGGTCCTTTGAAAGTGGCCTCTTGCCACTGGTCAGGATGAGAAAAGAAGGTTTACCCAGCACGGCTCCTCCCTCTGCTGGCTCAGCGGCTTAGGTGGCTTTTGTCTTCTACCTTTCTCTGTCTCTTTAAATGACCTGAAACTGCAAGTACTGGATACATTTTCTGGCGGCTCATTGTCTCAAGCCCTGGTTCCCAGTCTCAGCAGGAAGTCTCAGGCCGATGTCTTGAGTAGAGCATCTCCAGTTGGAGGCTGAGCTCTCTGGAATGGCGTGTTTTCAGAGTGTCCTGCCTTTCTTCCCTCTGTTCCTTCCTTGCTCTTGCTCCTTCTCTGCCTTACTGTTCTGTGCCACTGACGCCAGCGTTTTCAATCACCAGCTTCCTTGTAAGAGGGCTGATCTCCGAGAGCCCCTAGCAGGCTAGGATGAGTGTCGCCACCTTCTCCAAATTCAATAAATATTTTCTATCTGTTCTGTTTCTCTAGAGAACCCTGACCAACACAAATACACACTGTGAAATACTTACAAATAAAATAGAGCAACCGTTCTCAACCTGTGGGTTACGACCATCGGAAAACACATATTTCCAATGTCTTAGGAACCCCCAACCATAAATTTATTTTCATTGCTACTTCATAACTGTAATTTTGCTACTGAGTGGTGTCTCAGTTCCTAAGACCATCGGAAATACAGTTTCCGACCGTCGCGATCCACAGGTTGAGAACCGCTGAAATAGAGAGATTCCATGTTCCCGGTGACTAACTTCTAGTTAGGTCTCACCTCTGCAAGTGTCCGGAAACTCTCAAACTAGGAACCATCTTTTCAGTGTATGAGCCCTATTGAGGAACACATCACCTAGAAGACTTAACAGTGGTTAGTGTATACACAATAGAGTCATATCTCATAGTTTTTGCTGCTGGATATGTCGGCAGGACTGCTCAGTGGTAAGTGTACGGTCTGCCTCTCCTTGACATATTATTGATGCATCCTCTGTAGGGGATAAACCCTGCACCCTTACATGGCAGTGGGAATGAAAGATCAGGAGAGCCCTGCATTCAGCATTGAGCCCTTTTATAATAATAACCCTTTTATGAGGGTGAAGCTTTAGTCACTTGCTAAAGGACATAATTGTTAAGCCTGAGAATTAGGTTTTGACACTTTTTTGTTAGCCTATGAAAAATGGGTTTCATCATGGCATTTTTACACATAAATATGATTGTACCTTGATGCAGTAGCTAGCTCCATATTTTTCCCATTTCACTTGCCTTCCTGTCCTCACGCCAATAGTTCCTTTTCTGCTTTCATATTAGATGCGCATAAAGATATTTAAATCTAGACTCTCAATGAGAGAAAAGTTGTAGTTTGTCTTTTTTCTCTACTATTATCCTTTCTTACTTTACTCTCTCTTCACTTCAGGTCTTTTCTTCCCTCATAGCATTCTCTCTCTCTCTCTCTCTCTCTCTCTCTCTCTCTCTCTCTCTCTCTCTCTCTCTCTCTGTGTGTGTGTGTGTGTGCACATACACAGACATATATTTAACATATATTTATATTCATGTTTAAATACAGATTCTATATATGACAAAAAACATGATACTTGTCTCTATAGGCCTGGCTTATTTCACCTACTATGATGATCTCAAGTTCCATATTCTTTCTTACAGATGGAATAATTTCAATTCATTATAGCTCAATAAAATGCCATTCAAATAGCCAAGACCTGGAACCAGCCTAGATGGCCATCAAGATAGGAATGGATGAACATAAATTTTGGAGGAAATATCATCATTCAAATTGTAGTATATCTCTACCAGCTTCCTATAGGGGTAATAGTTTTTCTTAGTGTGTGTATATGTGTGTATGTGAGTGTGAGCACATGTGTGCCATAGCATGTATGTGGGTGACTTTCAGGAGATGGTTCTGTCCTTTCAACATGGCTTCTGGAGATCAAAGTCAGGACATCAAGTTTTCACAGCAATCACTTAGTTATCTAACCAACCCACCAATGGCAACACATCACATAATTATAGTACGGTATTATAATTAGATATCAATGTTGATATGATCTTCTGATCTTACATGGGTTTCTCTATTTTTCACCACACTGATTTGAGTTTCTGTCTGTCCGTATTCAAACCTATGTAAGATTTATTATGTGTATGCTAGTGAGTCTACCACCACACAAACCAGAGATTCAGTTTAAAAAAAAATCAAAGATGTAGTTTTGAATAGCTGCATGGGGTTTAAAAAAGAAGCTTTCTGATTATCATCTGTCTTCTATGCTGTTGGAATTTATCACCAAGGGCACCCTTGTTTGTAAGCTGGTTGTAGGCAGTTATGTAACTTTAAGTCAGTGATGTATGCTTCCCTGAAAAATCTAGGTTGTGAACCGCATTTTATGCAGTTATCATGAAACTTGAGGAAATATTATGTAAAATAAGCCCCACAATTTGCCAAGAAGATGCTCAAGAAATGGATGCTGTTGCCATAGAGATGATAACCTAAAGTGTTGATGGTAGATGAATCTTAACAACTGCAAGAAAGTGTGAAAGAATTAGAAAGCAAATTAACAATAGTGAATGGGGAAAAGACACTTCTGAAATAAATACCTCTGCTAGACATTAAATATCAACTTCACCCCAGCTAGTAAAGAGTGTAAAACATGTAGTTTCCACCCCCACCAAGAGAGTGGAATGCTAACAAGCAGCCAGGGATATATTTTTCCTCTAAATCTAAGTATTATACAGAAATTGCACATCTTACCAAATTTTTGAGTTAATTAGGAGTCAGATACAAGCAGTGATGTTATACACTAAACCATAGTACTGAAAAATAGCAAATGCTTGCCGATGAGGCTCAGAGAAATGGAAGTCCCTGAAGTCATGTTTCTGTCTTCAGCTCGGCAGACACATTTTAAGAAGATTCCCATGGAAGAGTGATGTCCCTTCAGACCTGGAGCATCTAGTGAAAATGGCCCTGTTCTCAAAGAAGCAGGGAAGTCTGGGTACCACGCCCTGAAAAGGATGGCTGTTGGCCCCGCCCTATCACGTCACTCAGCGAGGGCCACGCCCTCTGCGCTGGAAAACACGGCCGTTTGAGTAGAAGCCTTTTTTCGGGAGTCACCCATGTCCATCAGACCACTGTCACATGATGTTGGCTGGACAGTGACTTCAAATATAATCTTTAAACTCCATTGTAGCATGAATCTTAAAAGTTCTTATTAATAAAATCAAACCCGAGACGAGTTATTGGGGTCCATGCTGGTAGATCAGAGAGACAGAATAAGCCACAGCTATCTCACCTCACCAGTTCCTCAGCTGGTCCTGTTTCCTCAGACTGGAAGCCTCTGAGTCCTCATCCAGAATGAATCTCAGCTGAACTGTGTTGCTCCAAAGCCTGAAAGCTTAACCAGGCCAAATGCTTAACCAGCCAAATGCCCCTAGTTTCTGGTCCTCACGCCTTATATATCTTTCTACTTTCTACCACCACTCCCTGGGATTAAAGGTGTGTGTCACTGTGCTTGGCTATTTCCAATGTGGCCTTGAACTCACAGAGATCCAGAGGGATTTCTGTCTCTGGAATGCTAGGATTAAAGGTGTGAGTGCCACCATTTTCTAGCCTTTGTATCTAGTGGCTGTCTGTTCTCTGACTCCAGATAAATTTATTAAGGTACACAATATTTTGGGGAACACAATACCACCACACTCCATGATTGCTAAAGCAGTCATTTTCAGGATATTGAGGTGTAGGATGATGGCAAATCTTCCCAGATGAGGCCAGCTCCTCGAAATTACTATCCATTGAGAAGAACAAAATGAAGGAAAACAAAGGGCTACAATTCCATGGTCTGCGACATTCCAGATGCTCCTAATGAAACAAATGCAGTTTCGGTGAATATAAAACATGGCCTAGCCGGGCGGTGGTGGCGCACGCCTTTAATCCCAGCACTCGGGAGGCAGAGGCAGGCGGATCTCTGTGAGTTCGAGGCCAGCCTGGGCTACCAAGTGAGTTCCAGGAAAGGCGCAAAGCTACACAGAGAAACCCTGTCTCGAAAAACCAAAAAAAAAAAAAAAAAAAGAAAAGAAAAAAAAAATCATGGCCTATTCAGGGGCCCAGGTATCTTGAAATGGGACTCGTTTCCTTCACTCAATTTTAAACAACTTAAGAAGCTTATTACATGCCTCACATGCAGAGACACGAAGGGGTCTCCCGAAGTGAACATTCACATTATACACTCGCTTGCTCTAGTCTGGGCTGGGCAAGACCTCCTCGGGCCTCCCTGGAGCCTGAATTGTGAAGTATGTGGTGTATGACTTCAGTAAGCAGGATCCAGGCCAGGGTTTTAAGCTGATGTAGCCATCTACAGAGAACTCCCCAAAAGTGAGGGATATCTGCTTCATTCTAATGGCTTACAGGACGTTTCTCAACAATAACACCACTGGCACTTTGGACTTCACAGTCAGTCTTCTGTTGTGGAGACATCCTGTATGCCACAGGACACGTATGGACACCCCTAGCGTCTACCCTTTAGTCCATAACTGCGCAAGTCCCACATTCTGACAACCATGTCTCCATACACTGTCAGGTGCCCCCTTGTGGAAAGAAGAGGAAACCACATCACTATGAAAACACCTGCCCCGTTCCGATTCTGTTGGCTGTGGATTTCTTCACTCTGGGTATTTCTGCTGGGCACTGGGTATGTGCCAGGGCTTTGGAGGAAAGGTAAAGAGGATGAGGGTTTGGCTTTAAACAACTGTTTTCTCCCAGACATGCCTAAGGCGACAGTTGGTGGTGTACATGGATGTTAAGCCATTCTCCAACAACGACCTTGAATTAGGGAAAGCTTATTTGACCACACAGATGTTGAACTGTTATTCCTTCCAAGAAGAATTAGCTATGTCTTAGGTAAACAAACATTTCTGTACAGGTCTTTCAATTTCTAGTTCAAAAATGACTACTGTGTCCAGGCTTGACACTCAGAGCATTTGCCTGCAACCCCATGAAATTTGTTTTCTCTCTGAGTAATGGGCTCCTGCACTCTGTCTCCATGGCATCTGTGAGATCAAAGGAATTTATTTCACAGAAAATATTAAGGCCTGAACAGCTTAATCTTGACAGAAGGCAGAATTCTCTAGGGAAAATGCAGAGTTTAAACAAAAATAATTCCTTAATGCCTTTACTCAGAACTTCTGAATTTTGTATGCAAGATATATTGATCCAGTCCCTCATATGATTGTTGGACTTAGGATATCTGGACAAATAAGCATTTTTAAAATAAAGACTATCTTTCATTTCTATTATCTAAATTTGATGGTAAGGTGGCAGTGGCCCAAATGCCACAACCTCAGAGGGAAACATTTGCTGGGGGCTCTTTTTCCATGAAAGCATTGGCGATCTGGGGCTCAAATGACTGAGATTTGGGGAGAGGATGGCTTTAGTGTAGTAGGGAACAAAGTAATGTTTCTGTGTACTAGTCACTCTCACATTTTCTAGGGCACAGGCCGTTTTCAGGAAAGAATATCTTTGAGCCACCCCATATTCCAGCCATATAAAAACATCACCAGGAGAAATGGGAAGGTGGTTCCAGGCTGCAATGAGGTGTTGAATTAAGCAGAGAGAGGCTTGATTTAGGCAGGACAAACTCAAGTTCACTAAGACCTCTCCCAACACTCATTCTACGTGTGTCTAGGGCTGGCTACAGTCCCAGGCATTCTATGTGCATCTAAGGCTGGCTATAGTCACCTACTAGGCATTCTATGTGTCTAGGGCTGGCTACACTTACCTACCAGGCACCTATAATCTCACACACACATAATAAATGTACATGTACCATGGGCTTCGCCTCCCAGGAAATGACAAGTTAGCCCTAGGAAAGCCCTGAAGAGAAGTCAACCCTGCTCAGAATCAGAAGACTGAATTGCAGTGAGTTAAACTTCCAGGGACTTAATAAATAAAGCATGGATAAGGACAGTTCAGGCACAGGGTCCATCATGGCCAAATCAAAGTCGCAGGAGCTTGAAGCCGCAGGTGTCACGGTATCCACAGCCAGGAAGCAGAGAGCAATGAATGCGTGGTAAGCCCTCAGTTTGCCTCCTCCATTTTATCCAGTCCAGGATCTTCTGCCCAAGAAATGGCCCCGCCCACAATGAAGATGGGACATCTCATATCAGTTAACTTAAGATGCTACCATCACTCTTGCGGGCACAACCAGAGGTCTCCCCAAGGGATTCCGGATTTATCAAGTTGATAATTAATGCTAACCATCACAAGTAGTCAAAATGACTCCAAATCAATGGTAGTAAAACTTCTTTGGAAATCTTGATTTGTGTTTTGTCTAATCAGTTAATTTTTAATTGCAAATGTTATTTTGTGCATATACACAGGAACTCTTTTTTTGTTTTTGTTTATTTATTTATTAATTGATTATTTTCCAGTGCTGGGAACTAATGCTATCTTGTGCATACACACAGGAACTTTTATTTATTTATTTATTTATTTATTTATTTATTTATTTATTTATTTATTTGTTTATTTTACAGTTCTGGTGACTGAACCCAGGTGCTCATGCCTGCTAAGCAAGTCTTCTACACTGAAATATACTCCAGGTCTCTCTTTACTTTCTACTTTGAAACAGAGTGTCACTAAATTAGCCAGACTGGCCTTAAACTCACTGCGTAGCTGAGGCTAGCCTTGAATTTGCAATCTTCCTGCCTTGATCTCCTAAGTAGCTAGGATTCCAGGCCTGTACTCTCAGGTCCAGCATTGTTTAGTATTGAGTTTAATAATTTTCAGGAAAGGAAAGCAGTAGACCTTTTCCTTTTAGACCTTTTGGACAGGAGACTGAGGACTGTGTTAAGAGAAACAGTTATTGGTATTCTAGTTTTGTCTTTGATATAAATGAGTCTCTTTTAAATGTGGGCTTCATGAAGTAGACTTTTAATAACTTATTTATTAATATTATTTTTCAGGGCCAGGAAATGTTGGTACTAAACATGGATGCTTCTTTTCAGCAGAATAAAAGGACACATAAAGGGTTAAAAAAGGAAAGAGAGTATTACTTTTTCATGAAGGTGAGGGAGACATTCTGATAGACACCTATTGCACTAATTCATTTCTTTTTGCAATAAAGATTAGGTCTGAGTTAGTTCTGAGCCTTTATTATTGAACTTGTGAGTCTCATCGTACTTATCAAGTTTTCCTATGATTATAATCTGTTGAAATTTCTAACACACCAGCACTGTAAACTTCCTTTAGATTCCTTCATTAGTATATGTATGATCTGAATAGAATAAATGCTACCCAGAATGAGGAATGGGGAGATAAAGAAATAGAGCACGCACTGGGTTGGAGAACGCACACCTGCAACATAGTTACTATAGAATCCCCAACTTGTAACCAGGGCATCCTATAACACCCTCAGAATCCTTCTCAACCCAAACAGCCATGACCACTCAATTATCGTGGGCACCAGAAAGGAAATCTATTTCCTATTATGGGGGCACAGAATTTATGTGCTTAGATGACAAGAAACCATGGATAACTGGGTGAAAAATATTTCTGGGTACTCATCAGGCAGGTGGCCTAAAAGATCTGAACTGAAAGATGCCTTGGACATAAATTTTACAAACGAGGAAGCTAAGTTTCACAAGGCTGTTCCCTGACAAACTTGGATATAATTGACGACAACCATAAATAGCATGTTTCAATGGCATCACAGTGAACACCGCCCCACCCATCAATCAGGAGCATGCATCTGCATTTTAAAATATGCCCATAATTGCTTATTATTCGAGTTTACTGTTGGA
Organism: Peromyscus maniculatus bairdii; assembly: GCF_049852395.1. NCBI lineage: Eukaryota > Metazoa > Chordata > Mammalia > Rodentia > Cricetidae > Peromyscus > Peromyscus maniculatus. The sequence goes on along the minus strand of NC_134864.1, from coordinate 37,211,327 downwards.
AAAGCACTCGTGGTCCTATATACTGTGAATAATGGCATCTCCACTATATTGTTGGATGATTTGCATGATGTAGACCGCGAGTCCCTAGCATGACATTTCCCTCTATTCTCATTACTGGCTATTCACAGCCTCCAAAGATGTGACAGAAGCCCCAACCATGATGCCCTGGATCACTGCCAGGCCCCAGGCACCGTACCCATGCTCACAGCAGTTCTCTCTGGCTCAGTCAGATGCCCGCTAAAAGGGAGACAAGGATCCCAGAGTAATTGCCTCACAGGACCCTGAAACAAAGGCAGCACCACACAAGGTGGACAGCGGAAAGCTTTCCCGAACCTTGAAATTGAATTTGGAGTCACTAATACAGCTGGGAAACGACAGCATTGAATGACTCCAGGTCACTTAACGGCAGAGAAAGGGACCTTATTGCAAAGCAACTGCCCTGTCTTGCAAGATTAAAAAGGAGACATGGACACACAAAGAAAAAAGAGTAGCTGCTGCAGAGTACTGCGGAGGGAGAGCTGGGGAGCCAATCATTAGCAGTGGAGAGGTGTGGTACACTGCGCAGGGTTTCTCCCACCACTGGGCCGGAAGTGCGCTCTCTTTTGAGGCAAAGGTTGAAAAATAGGTTGGCTCCAAATAGTCACCTGGGCCTAGTGGGGCCCTTTGCAGGAATGGGAAAAGCAAGACATTACATGCTTTTGTTCACTTGCTGCTGAATCATAATGGCAGAAGACGTTTGGATCAGTTTTAAGCCACCCGGTTTCCGTAGTTAGAGGGTCCACGTAGAAGCACCACTTTGTGCTTACTGGTTCAGATGGGCAGCTCGACATCTCCCTTGTTTTCGGAGATGTAGAGATGTTTGAGCAAGAATTTTCTCTTCCATTTTCTTCTAGAACTTTCAGCTTCAGGTTTCACATTATCTGTGATGTACCTTGAGTTACCTTTGTTGTGTAGAGTGCAAGGTATGACTCAAAATTTGAATTTGCACAAGGGTAGCTATTTGTCTTAGCAGCATTTGCTGAGAGCACTGTCTTTTTCCACTTACTTGTTCTTTTACCTTTGGAATGAATCAGTTAACACATGTATGTGTGTGTTTATTTCTGGATTTTCTCCTCTGGCCCAGTGGTTCACCTGGCTATCCTTTGGCTGTTGTTATATGGGTCTGATGACTGTCATTTCTAAGGAGCCCTTTAAAAAGTTATGAGTATATGTGTATGTGTCAGTGTGTGGGTATGTACATGTGGTGTGAGTGCACTACCTGAGGAGGCCAGGAGGGGGCACTGGATCCTCTGCAGCTGGAATTACAGGTGGCTGTGAGCCACCCAACTGGGGACCAAATTCAGATGTTCTGCAAAAGCAGTGTGTGGCCTCAACCACGGAGGCATCTCTCCAGCTCTAAAGAGGTCTTCAATTTGGCGTACTCTGGATTTGTTTGTTTTTGAAGTTCTATTGGCTATTGCAGCTCCATTCTCACCATTTCCAGTTCAGAATTATCTTGTCTACACACACACACACACACACACACACACACACACACACACACACACACAGAAAACATGCTGAGTTTTATAATTGGAATTGTATTGAATTTACATACCTCTATTGATGATTAATTATCAAGATGAATAGCTTCATGAATTTCTATTGCTACCTCCTCATTTACCTTTTTTTTTCTGCAACATCCATCTGCTTTCCTCAAATCAAGTGGTCCAGACAGTGAAGATGATCACATTGAATAGTCTGTCATTACTCCCTTACTTTATCCTATATTATACACTGTTTGTGAATAACACATTTCCAATATAGCCACCAACACAGTTACTCATAGCAATTGAAATCTATTCAGTGTATGCATCTTGGTTTTCCTCCCTTTTTAGTATTTGTGCTCTCTCTACATTTCTGAAGAATCATTCCATCACAAATGCTCTCCCCTATTGTTTTTCTAAAAGACATACTTTAAACCCACTTAACCTGGTTCCACCCTACCTCCTCCAAAACTGATCTTAAGCTTCTCCGCGAAAGTTAGAAATACGGTTAAGAAAGAAAAAAGAAAGCCAATATTCCAACCAGAATTTAAATATATTTTGCAAGTCAGTGTAGTATGTGACTCTATGCACCCCAGCTTGTCTAGTTAGAGAGGAAAGTGAAAAGTCACATAAAATGGATTTTTTTAGAACACTTTTATTTTTACTTGTATTTTTTTCTGAAGATCAAATGTGGAAAACATTTTCTTCATTTTACATTAATAGGAGCTAAAATTTGAGATAGAGAATAATAGTCTGAACAACAATTTCCCAGATATATAAAAGTGAGATCCATATAAAAATTCATTACTGAAGTGTGAGTTAGTAAAACAGAGCTTTGTAGGGAAAGGTTAGTGTCTTAGGCTCTGTTTTGGAGAATCTTTTTTTAAAAAAAGTAATTTATTTATTTTTATTTTATATGCACTGGTACTTTGGCTACATGTATGTCTGTGTGAAGGTGCTGGGTCCCCTGGAACCAGAGCTACAGATAGTGGTGAGCTGCCATGTGGTTGCTGGGAATTGAACATGGGTCCTCTGAAAGAGCAGCCAGTGCTCTTAACCTCTGAGCCATCCCTCCTGCCCAGAGAATCTTATTAAGAATGTAATGTAGTGTTTCTTCTATGGTATACCTCTTACATATTCTATTATACATTACACTTAATGTATATCTTTTGTATATAATATATGGCATTAATTACTTTTCTTGATGCTCAGATAAAGTATCTTTCAAAGGCAACTTAAGGAAGGAAGGGGTCCCTTTGACTTGCAGTTTGGGGGGACATGGTCCATCATGGCAGAAGTCACAGCAATCGGAACAGGAGGCTGCTGGTTACATCTCAGTCAGAGTCAGAAATCCAACAGGGACCAAAAGTGGGGTCAAGCTCCAAAACAATCACCCCCCCCCCCATGACTCACTTCCTCCCTTGAGGTCTCATCTCCTAGAAGTTCCCCAAGCTTCCCAAATGGCTCCACATGCTGGTGACAAAGTCTTTAAACACAAGAGGTGACAATGTATGAAAATCTGTACTGAGTTTGTTTTTTTTTCCTAGTTAGAATTTCCCTTCAGCAGACATATTATACAGAACCTTAGGTCATCCTTTGAAACAAAAAGAGTAATTTGAAAATCAGAGCCAGCTACTCTTCAGACGTTTCCAGAAGTTTTGCCACCATAGTATGCCATGTTCAAGTAAACCTGGCATCGAAGTAGGGGCAGAGCAGAGAAAGAGGATGCTGGTTGTAGACACAACCACAGGAGAAAGAGACAGGCATGAGTGAGAATTGCAAATGTGACCAGTGGCCGAACAGTGAGAAAAAGCGTTCCTGAGCCAGTCCATGAGGAAGGAAACGGTACCATTGACAGCCCCTTGAGAGAGTCCAGACCCACAGGGAATGAGTGTGTCTATGAGGAGTCTCAGTTTGTAAAAGGGATGACGCCTTAATGGACAGTAAATAAGATTCTAGAAGGGCAACCTGAATAGAAGAAAGTGTAGATGGAGTGAAGCTTGGAGTCTCCTGAATTCTTCCTCACAGAGCTAAAATTCTATTTTGTAAAAAATGTTATCACCCAAATATTTCCATGTTGCACCCTGCTCCATGCCTTCCTTTGATTGATGGAATAGCACTTCACCTGCCTGAAAAGGCCGGTGACTTGTCCATTCTCGGGTAACCAAATGCTCCATCACCTCTTGGGAGTCGGGGGGGGGGGCTCTCAGCAATTTCTGGGCTTGCAAGACAAGATGGTCTCCTATTTTTATTCAAGTTTCTTTATCTTTTGCTACTTATCTTATTTGAGGACATGGAAAGCATTGTGACATCTGATTCTTGGAGGGTCACAATCAGTCAGAAACACAGAGGACCGTGTAGGGGAGCAAGATAGAAATCATGTAAATCTTCAATCTATCACTCACAAAAATCCACTTCACTTAAGGTCATTCCTGGAATTTTTTTCTGTTAGTCAATCATATTGTGCACCCTGCTGATACTCATACTTGATGCAAGGACATACACACAACTTGATGGAAAAGAAGGGCATCTAGTTACTAGAGACATCAAGTTGCTTTGCCAAGGGGTATATGTGTTAGGGTTAATACAACCCTGCTTTTTATTTTAACAATCTTTTGACTAAGTAAAATATTATTTGTACTCATAAATTATTAAAATTTTATGATCAGTGACAAAAGACCCTCAGTAGAGAAAAGATTCATTACCAACAAGGACCCAGGGTTTCCCTTAAAAACATGGAGGTCATCCCCACTTGGTAAAGCAAGAGAGAAAGTTCTACATATACTGGGAAGGACAATGGATTTGGAGACTCAGGCATGAGCTCAGTACTTAGTTCTACTGCGTAAGTTCTATGATATATTGGGTGAGTCACTCAGTATTGTTAGGTCTTGATTTCAAGAGTTTCAAAACAGAGGTAATAACTACCCAGTGGATTCCAGGCATGATGAAATTAAGTAAACTGTGAAAAAGTTCTTGGCAGATAGTAGGATAATCTTTAAGTGTGTGTGTGTGTGTGTGTGTGTGTGTGTGTGTGTGTGTGTGTGTGTGTGTGTATCTACTGGTTAGCTTTGCTAAGTCAACAATCCACTTCACATTCGTCTTGCACGGAGCCGGCTTTCATGAAGCCAGGTCTCCACAGAAGAGCTGTAAGATAAAGGGTAGTGTCCTCCCACCTGCTGATAATGACCCTTGCCAATCTTCCAGGGAGAGTTAGGGAGCTCTGTGTAGGGTACAGTGCACTGGCCTAGGAACCCGAGCATCCCAGGTCCCAACAGTTCCCATCCACAAAGAGCAACAGCTAGGCAGCTAAGATTTTGTTCTGATAAATTCAGATGTTTTTTATATGTCTGGGGGGCAGAAATGCTCATATTCACTAATATATTTTCATCAGCTTCTGAAAGAGACTCCTTCTATCCACTTTCACTCTCAATTATACCCATTGGTTATGGACCAAACATACCATTACAGAATAAGTTTGTTTTTTTTTTTTTTTATTTCTGACAAACAGAATCAGTTGTTAATCAACAGGAATTTAGTTGGCAAAGATGTCTAGCTCATCAGTGAAATTATAGCTGGATCTTCTTGGCTTGATGGTAGGAATCCTTCTGATGGGAAGCTAAAATGCAAAAATAAATAAAATTCCTTCATTGTCATTGTACTGTCAGCCAATTTTATCATTCTCTTAACTCCTTAGGCTCCAGTTTTACCTCGGCAAATATGATATAATTAATTAATTTGCTTATTTGCAACTTAAGTGCTTTTTTCAGTGATTTCTTTCCCAGACAGTATGAGCTGAAAGGAGTCTATCTATTCCTTCTGTGACGTCCTTCACAGGTCTGTGGTCACAACTGACCCTTTCTGTCAGATTCAATGAAAGACTCACCTAAGACTGTGGCTATTGCTTACCCTCCAAAGGAAGCTTTAGAATTTCTGAACAATAAGCTTCCCCAGGTGGGCTGACTTCCTCAGAACCCCTTCAGCCATCAGGCCAGGCTGTCAGTCAAGAAGAAAATCTAGGCTGAGTTGGACACTTTGGATCCTAAACCAGGATCTTTGCACACCAAGCACTCAGTTGCTCCCTTGTTTTCTCTTCAATATACATATAGATACAAACAAGGAAGGGTCCAGGAGGAGATGCCATCAATGGCCCATGAGGCAATGTCATACATAGCAGAACTCTCTCTTCTCTTTGATTTCCTAACCCTGTGCTCCTCCAGTCTCTCTGGGAATTCTGATAGTTCTTTTGATTTCCTTTCTGTTTCACTCTTTCCTGTTTGAAGTTCAGGTTCTTGAGATATGGACACTCAACTTGGTGGTATCAGAGTGAGTCTCAGTTTTTACAGTCTTCTGGTGGTCACTCCTTTTTGTTCTAAAGCATGTTGATGATCAGCACTAATTGTGCATGAGGTAAGGAGATATATGATTATATTTCTTTTATATATTTGTTCTTGTTTTGAGACAGGTTTCACTATGTAGCCTTGGTTGGCCTGGAACTCACCATGTAGACCAGGCTAGACTTCAACTCAGGGATCCACCTTCTTCTGCCTTCCATGTTCTAGAAGAATTAAAGGCATGCACCACTGAGCTCAGCTCTTCTCACCAATTATTAAGAAGATAACACAGTGAGGTAAACACACACACACACACACACACACACACACACACACACACACACACAGAAATGTTATATATGATTTGGGGTTTTTTATGTGACTGGGGGGTGACCATAATAGGATATAAAAGCTCTATCATTATTTTTACCTCCCTGTGAAGAGTTGGTCAAGTCTTTACAATATAATATTGGGTGCCTTGACATTTCCCTCTTCCTCCCTCCCCACTTCTCTCTCTTTCTTCTCTTCTTCCTTTTAGCTGTTTATATGTTTCACATATGTTTATTTTCATAGAAATCCTAAGAAACAGACAGGACCGCTAGATTAATACTTGGGGGTGACAAATAGGATTAGTGACTTTCTCAGGGTCAGAACGAAGACAGGATACATCAGAGATCTGAATCTAGAGTTTTTGACACCTGATGCAAGGCCTTCTGCAAGAACAGCTCAATTCCCATATAATACAAGGATGAAATGCATAGTGGCCAACGCAAACTTTATGGATGCATTCACGAGAATCAGCTGTAAGCACGAAAGTCCGAGCAAGCAAAAAAGCATATTGAAAACAATTTCAATTCTGGGAGAAGTACCAAAAATATCAATAAGAATAAGCATTTTCTAGCTTAATCCTTCACATAAATAGCCACTATTGCTGACAGTGTTTCTCTCGGAGCTGGACTTCCCACTGTCAGCAAGACACATGCTGAGATATTTCCAGTGATTGTGTTTTACATAACACTATCTATATCCTCCCCGGCTCTCTTAGCATTCTCTAAGCAGAGTGGGACAAAAGGCTTTCTCATGTAGCACTGACCTCAAAAGCCCCCCAGTGGGCTCAAGGGGCACTGTCAATATGACAGGCACTCCTCAGCTTCTACTGTTTTGAATCCTGCCCTGACAGCTAGATGGATGGTCCCATCTGGACTCGTGCAGGGTTGGCCTCAAAGCTGAACTCACACCGAGTGTTTCCAATTGCCCTCATCCTGGGCACCGCCAGTGCTGATCATCAACGTTCTTAGAAGGGAATGGGAAGGCGTGGCCACCAGAAAGCTCCAGAAACTTAGACTCGCTCTGATACAACCAAGTTGAGGGGGTTGGGTTTCAATATCCCAAGAGCCCAAACTGCAAACAGGAAAGAGTGAAATGAAAAAGAAACGAAGGGGACTATCAAAATTCCCAGAGGCTGGAATATCACAGGGTTAGAAAACCAAAGAGAGGAGAGTCCTGCCATATAAGCCATCTCCTCGTGGACCATTTGTGGCATCTTCTCGTCGGCCCTTCTTTTCTTTTCCACGCTTGTTTCACCCAATTTCCTTGAAGAAATGCCAGCTTCTGTCTTGCAGCACCCTCTCTGGGTAACAACTGTGTGCAATCACCCAACACCTAGCTGTTTTTGTGATCTCCAGAGTGACACTGCAACAAACTGACCCTCTGACCTTCATAGTGAAGGCAGGCTCTGCTCACTAATCTTACAGGTTCCTTCTGTGCCTCCCAGGTCTTGGTTTTACACTTCTTTGAGAGAATCATTTACTATGGCTACATCTTCTGTCTTGTTTATAATGTCCCCAATGTAGGATCTCTGCCTCCTTAGGGAGCTTTCCACAATGTTTCAAGACAGTAACATAGACATCTAACAGTCACTGTTTAGAAGGCTATTTTGCCCTTGCCCTAAGGTGAAAGAAGTGGGCATCTGGCAATGTTTGAAGCATTATTTTATTGTCACAATGCATGAGGTGTTTATTGAATAAATGCTGGGAATTTTTCCAAATGTCCCACAATGGACAAGATGGTGTCCCACTACAAAGGAGTATTCAACCTAAAATATAAGCTGTTCTGAGGTTGCATAGCCTTGTTCATGAAACAAACTCCCATGTTCATGCATATTTTTCCAACTGTTTTTCTTATAGTGACATGATCAAAGTGTCTGTAAGGAACACTAAATAACCTAAATAAGTACATTTCCAGAACAGAATGTTGCCAACATTAGCATATTTTATCCTTGTACACATTTATGATGCTTGCTTTCTTCTTAGGTAGAACGTCGTATTCTCCTGTTGTAGCTAAGAGAATTGAGACTGAGGAAGGTTTTATGTCCACAAACGTAGCACAGACTTGGCAGTTTGGAACTTCAGCCTCATTGTTAAGGAGAGTGAAGATGAAGTAAAGACTGCGGAGAAGTGGAGCCTTGGAGCAGAGAGCAGAGCAGATGAGTAGAAATTATTTTTGGGAGAATGGGTCTGGCAGAGGACAGACTTCTGGGAGATGACCACAATCCTCTGATCCTACTTCTTTTTTTTTTTCCATAGCTGAGGACCAAACTAACCACAAGAAGGACCAGACTGATGCTTAGGACAGCTGAACTCACTAGCGCCCCCACAGTTAGCTCCAGATAATACCAGTGTCCCAGGCACCAGTATTCTGGGTCTGTGGTATCTATCATTGTGAAGATAATTGCTTACCTGTGAGAGTCCCTGTTGACATTTTGTGACTGTGCTACACTGAACTAAAGTTGTAGACTCTTAGGCTATGCATTTTAGATGTATAGCCTAGGCACATAGACATAGAGCTATTGATTAGACCCTTAATCTACAATAAAGAAGTAATAAATTCACTTTCAAGATCCAAAAGCAGCACAACAAGAACTTGCCGCTTCAGTGACTTGAGGCTTGATGACCTTGACTAATGAAGTGAATTGGTGCTGTCTTTTAGGCTGTAAGGAGGAAGGAAGTGGTGAGATTTCTTTCTTTTTATTTTATTTTATTTTTTTATTAAGAGATTTTCTATTCGTTTTACATGTCAACCATGGATTCCTCTGTCCTCCCTTCTCCCACCCCCCCATCTTTTCTCCCCCAACTCACCCACCATTCCCACCTTCTACAAAGCAAGGTCTTCCCTGGGGAGTCAGCAGAGCCTGGTACATTCAGTTGAGGCAGGTCCAAGCCTCTCCTCCCTGCACCAAGAGTCAGAGCGTGATTCGAGTTTTGAGATGAAAAGAGATTCTAAGCACTTGGAGTTTCCGGGGGTGTAAACATGTTCTCAGAAGAATAAAATACAAACACAGCCCCGCAGCCTCCCACTGCTTACACCTGAGTGCAGAGTACGCTTCTTCAAATGTTGCTTAACCTCCCATGGATGAAACAGGGGCCTCTGCTACCTGTGATCTAGTTCTCCTTTAACTGGGGCTGACAGCTTGTTTTGCATTTTTTTCCCACCTTCTTTTTAAACATCAGACTAATCCATCATGAACAGACTGCTTCCATTGTATAGGCCTTTGAATTTCAGAATGTTTAATTTGTTTATTTCAATGAAAAAGAGTTTCCAAAAGAAAAAGCTCACAAGGGGTTGGGCTCCTCCTTTGTAGTCAAACATTAATTTTGCTTCTAGGATCAGTATTTTTGAGAACTAGCAAGACACCTGTGTTGTGGGGAAGGCTCATTTCAGGAAGCTTCTACCGCAGGATGGCCAAGAAATTTGGCCGACCACACCACCACTGTACGATCTTTCTTCAGTTATTTTATAAGGACTTTCTCTTGATCCTCAATAACTGGACAAGTGTTTCCTCCAGGAGGTTACTGTTCTGGATCAATGGTATCTATAAAAAACTGGAAACAACCTCAGACAAAAAGAATGATACTCCCCAATTAGCACCCTCTTTTCGTTAAAATTAAGTTATAGAAAATCTCAACTTTATTAACCTTGCCATTCAGTATTGCTTTAATGGGGAGACAATTCTACTAAGCAAGACACACCTTTTTGTTTTGTTTTATCCTTTTTTTTTTAAAATTTAAAACATAGTTACTTATTCTTCTTTTTGTGCATTTGTATTTTGCCTGCATGTTTATCTGTGTGAGGGTGTCAGAGCCCCAGGAACTGGAGTTACAGACAGGTCAGAGCTGCCCTGTGGGTGCTAGGAACTGAACTTGGGTTCTCTGGAAGAACAGTCAGTGCTCTTAACCACTGAGCCATCTGGTCAGTCCTGTTTTTGTTTTGAGGCCGGGTCTCATGTAGCTCAGGGTGGCTGCAAACTCACTATGTAGCCCAGGGTGACCTTAAACTCCTGATCTTCGAGATTTCACTTCCAGAATGCTGAGATTAAGGGTATACACCATCATTCCCAGCTTAAGAAGCACATTCTTGGACATGTCATAAGAGTGATCAGAACTTAGGGCAGCAGAATTCCTGGCCACAGCGCTACTTTCCAGAAAAGCATTCTGCTGATGTGCAAGAATTCAGAAAGCCTTCTCTCCAGGTGGACTGGGCACCATGAGGATGGTCAATTGCATTAGTTCAAATTATGGATCTGTGGATTATAGGTCAAGCAAAAGGAGTTTGTTGGGTTCCTTTGTTACTAATATGCCATTTTCTAGGACAGTCATAATTGAAGAGTGATATATCATACATGACTTTAAAAAGGTGGAGGTCTGTTGCAACAGCAATATTAGTTTACCAAAAGAAATAGCCAAGAGAGGAAATTTTGATGGAGGAACAGGAGCCTAAAATGTAGTCTTAGAGTTTATAGAGTTAAGAGATAATGAAAGTCAGAGTGGACACTTAAACTCATTTATTTATTTACTTAGTTATTATTTGGTGCTGGTGATAGAATCTCACTCCACCACTGAGCTATATCCCTTATCCCTTGAACTTTAAGCCTTAAATATCATTCCAAGATGAAGGAGACAGCATTTCTGATGGGGGGAACAGATAAACTAAAAGTTCGTAAAGCACAATCAGATGGGGAGATGGGAAGTTGTTGGGGTCAGCAGGAAGTTTTTCAGACAAAAGGCAGAATTTGTGTGTAGGAGAGTTGAGAACAAGACGGTAGAAGGATAGAGAGCAGATTCAAGGCCTTTGTCAATGGAACAGGAATCTAGACCAGAAGCCACATGCAACTGCATTCTTGTGGAGCTCTGGAAGAGAGGCATGTGTGGAGGGCAACCTAGGAACCCAAGACCAGGGCTGCAGGTCAAGGTTTAGCCGTTAACTTGGAGAATGTATTTGTGCAGCAGGAAACACTGTGTCCATGTCTCCTGAGGCAGAAGTAGGGAGGCAAATGCCAATAACAGACTGAGGGCTAGAGGGGAGGACTTCACTGGTGGTGACACCAGTGGTGACTCCATGATGACTCCGGGGCTGGAACTGTATCACCTGCACATGGATGTGTTCCTAGGCTTAGGCAGGTGCACCTGTCTCTCTCCCCAGAGCAGACTTCCTAGGGATTCCCCTAAGGAGATCCTAGAAAGGAACAACTAAAAACCAGCTCCCATTTTTCTTAAAGCTGGTGGAAGACGAAGTGATATTTCTGAGAATAATTCCTTTTAAATATGAAAAGTTATTGATCTTATGGACTGTCTGCTTTAGTCCATTTTATGTTTTACTCTAGCAATACCAATGAGTAATTTTTTGAGAAACAAACTGATGGGAAAAACAGTGAGCTCTTTCTTGCTTTGATCCCTAACCCTTGGTCCATGCTAATGTTACCTCCTGTCTCCTTGGATAACTCCACAGCTCCTACCACTCATACAAAACCTTTCCCACACGGTGTACTGAGATTCAAACAGATGTCCTCTTTATTTATTTATTTATTTATTTATTTATTTATTTATTTATTTATTTATTTATTTTGTTTTTTTTGAGACAGGGATTCTCTGCGTACGTAGCTTTGCGCCTTTCCTGGAGCTCACTTGGTAGCCCAGGCTGGCCTCGAACTCACAGAGATCCGCCTGGCTCTGCCTCCCGAGTGCTGGGATTAAAGGCGTGTGCCACCACCGCCCGGCCTCTCTTTATTTTTAATTACCACTCTCAGCTCCCCACTTTCCTACCGAGAACTCTACCCACTGAACTGGGTGTAGACAAGCTGGCTAACTAGAAGGCAACTTAACATGGAATCATACTGTGCTTATTTTAATCTTTTTTTTTTTTTTTACTCTAAGTCAGGAACAATCTACCTAAAGGAGTAAGAACTAAAGGATTTCATATTACAGAGGTTTCTAATATAATGTACGTTGGGAACACTGAAATAAATATGGCAGGGGCATATTTAAACATATGAATGCATCACTTCTAATTATCTATTGCTTGATATTAATGTTATAATTATTTATCCATTACACTGTTCCAAAATTTCTCATGTAGGAAATGTTGTGGCTGCAATGAACTTGAATTCTTGTCTTTCAAATTAAACTAAGCACTTTCCCCAAACAAAAGAAGATGCACATGAGTGAAGGACCTGGGAAGAGCATTGGGGTGCTTGCAGAGGTTACTCCCAAGACAAAATGGATTACTTGAGATGATCTTGAGTTGTGCTGATCTAGTCTTCATCAGACTTAGCAATCATTTCTTTCCTGGTTGAGTCAACTAGAAAACTGTTCTTCACTGTGTGGATGAAATCCAGCCTGTGAACACATGTTTTCTGCTTCTCTGGACAATCATTATCCTGTCCCTCAGGCCAATCTGATCTTCAACTGCCAGATGCTAAAGTCACAGCTATGACATCCAAGTCCAGGATGTAACCTCTGGAGACATGCGGGAAGACCAGCTGGGGTTGAATTCTACCTCAGCCACAAACCAGGTTTATGACTTTAACTAAGGCAGGCTGTACTCTGTATCTTGGTCTTTCTGTAAAATTAGAATAATAATTACTAATTGGTCACCATGAGAATTAAAGAGGAATGTATTGAAAGGGCTCAGTAAGCACCTGCTAAAAAATTTAGCACCCAATAAATATTTAGCAGTGAATAAAATATTGGTATTTGCTATTGTGTCCTGTGACCTCTCCGTGAGCTTGGGGGACATCTCTGTGGTGACGAAGAGCAAATATGCTTCATTTGTCCTGTACAAAGGACAACTTTCCATACTTTCCGGCGAAGCCACCCCTCCTATTGCCTCTTCTGGAGGAACAGTACCATCTTCCCACTGACTCAACATGGGGACTATCAGATTTTTAATTTTTTCCAACCCTTCAATTTTCAGTTCCCTAAATCCAGCTAGTTAATCCTGTGTCACTACCAACATTTTTCCCCTTGAAAAGAAAGTGGTTTCCCAATTGACCATGGTGTAGAGATCTTTGAGTACTGTGAAATCATGAAATATTCACCATAGAATACTGCGTCCAAGTCTACCAAATTTTATGGATGGTTATTGGGATAAGCTGGTCCTCTAAGTCCCACAAAGGCACTTACTCCATATCCTGGAGGGCAAGGCTAAAACCCCAGCCATAAATATTCTCCAAATTCAGGGATCCTTCACAGTTTTTTGGCATCTTCTGTAGTTCCAAGCCTCCTTCATGTCTGGCATAAATCTCACTTGATGTTCTCAGTTCCAGTCTGCTCTTTCTGTCAGCAAGAATCTATTCTACATTTCCCCCTCAGGTAACATTCTGTTACTCATTTTTTTTCTGAAAGCCTAAAAGCCTAAAGGGGTGACACATAGTGTTCCTCAGATATTGCCTTGTATAATGAGCAGGAGAGGTTTTGAAAAGCGACATGGGATGGAGCTCAGAGACCTGTGTGGTTTTTAAACCTTTCTGAGGTGGTTCCAGCCCAGCCAGCCCAGAGCACACTCTGAGATGTATTCCTCCAGTGGAATGCTGTTAGGCTATTCTTTGACACCCGACTTTGCTAACCTAATTTCTATGTTTTTGCAAGCGGGGCATATGCAGACCTCTGTTTGCTCTTCTCTGCCCTTCATTTTAGGAATCCCTCTTCACTGTTATGAATCTGCTGTAAACATGCTTTTTAAATTTACACCACCTTGTACAACTAAGTCATTTATGGATCCTCAATAATTTTCCCAACAGAGATAATAAAGCACACTTATGCTCATGATCCATTGTGTGGATGCATGGGATTCTCAAAGCATAAGTAAAGTTATTAAAATAAATTTCCTAGACCAAAATGTGGCATATACCTGCTTCTATTTTGTTTTTTTTTTTCAATCCAGAAGCATCCAGAATACTCAGCTGATTTCCCACAATCTATTGACAGATGTGTACATTTCTCTTCCTAGACTATTCAATTCTATTTTATTATAGGCATTCACTCTTAGAAATTGTGTAAGTGAATGGGCTTCACTGTAACACCTCCAGCCATGCATATTCTTCATGCCACCAACGTAGGAAGAGACAGAGACTCTTATCCGGTAGTCTTAAATGTTTGTTGAATGATCAAATTCACTTTTAAAAATAGGTGTGAAAGACCCCAGCATACTAGCTTAGCCTAACGCCATTTCGAGTAAGATCTGAAAAGCACGAGGTGTCTACGGCCAGCCACCTGGCCCCAGAAAAGGGTACTAAAGGTCAGAAAAACAACTTGGAGCCAGACAGCAGGCGTGTCAAGCTCGGGGGAAAAACCACGAGCTGTCCTGAGTTTGAACCTGGCCTCATTTGAATCGTCCAATCAGAACCCTGTAAACCATGCTCCTCGTGCTCCTGCTGCCCGACCCTATAAAAACCCTCCACTCCAGCCCGTCGGCGCGCCAGTCTCTTGAGCCTCTTGAGGGACTGTGTTGCCCCGGGTACCCGTGTTCCTGAATAAAGCCTCTTGTTGTTTGCATCTGACTTGTGGTCTCGGTGTGATCTCTGGGCGAGGGTCTCTCCAGAGGGAAGACTGCCTACGGGGGTCTTTCAGGTGTCCCACAGTTCTTGAATACTACTGTTATTCCTCTATGTCACAGATGTCTTAGTGGCAGCACCTCAATGGCTGGGATGCAGAGTTGTACTACATGCTGGAGCCAGCCGCCTCGGGCAGGACGACCATCTTGCTCCTTTCTTCCTAACCTGGAGCTTAGGGATGCCTTTTAGGAAGCTTGGAATGGGTTACAGTGATAGTATTTGCATCAGAGAAATGGTTAAATGCTGCACACCATGGTTTCTTTGTTTGGAATGAGTTGCCAGCCCAGCACTGTCACCAACCAAAATAGTCATGTGATTTCAGATTTCTTCACAGGACCCACTATTTCAGGAAAAACCTAACACACAGATAGAAAAGCCCCAGATTTCTACACTGTGGTGTACAATGAGACAAGGTTCTACTTAGAAACTCTGAGACAAATAGCAAATTGCTTGAACCTCTGGTCCATCTCTGGTGCCATCATCTATAAAGTACAAATATTAATGGTGATCCCTACACATCCCAGGGTCTCACTGAAGAATGCCTATAGAAAGCATACAGAAACATTTAAAAAATATCATCATCTGCTGTCAGTGTGTGTGTGTGTGTGTGTGTGTGTGTGTGTGTGTGTGTGTGTGTGTTGAGTGCATGTTTACCCAGTAAGCTTCAATTTTATTTGGGAAGCCCTAGTCAGTGAAAAAGTGACAATCCCTCATTCATTCATCTTCATTAATCAACCTAAGTTCATAAACAGTTAGGTCATGTTTTAAATGCTGCATGTGCTTTCCAAGCCTTTCCACAGGAGACAGAGCTGCTATAGCACCAGCAGACCTAGCCTTTGCTCTGAGGAAATTCTCCTCTCTTTCTATCGAACTTCTTGTCCCTTAGACTGGTAAACACTAGCGATGTCTGATATTTATCAAAAACTTTACTGGAATACAGACAGACTATTTAACTACCCCTCCATACCCCATAATACAAAAATAAATGGCATTGATTAGTGATTGACTTCAAAGTGAGTAATTGGGCTTTAATGGGTTTATAAAAGGGATTGGAATCAAGGCAATAAATTAAAAGCAAAATAAAAGAGTAAAGGATGTTTTACAACTTGGTTCCATTATAGTCTATGCTAACCGGATTAAAAAGTAATTGCCATGTCAAGAAAAATTATAGTGGCTTCCACGAAATGAAAGAGCAGTGGGCTCCCTTTGTGTGCAGGGTGCAAAACAGACAGAGGGAAGTAAATGAGTGTAGGGAGCTGGGGAGAGGGCAAGACGTTCGTGTCTGATGGTCATTATGCTTTCAATATCAGAGATCTCGCATAGACATTACCATCCACATGTACTAACGAGCTGCAGTATTTCAACTAAACTCTATAATGTCCTCTATTACTTTGTCGAATATATAAGGAGTATATTTATGAGTGCATGAGATATCTATTTTAAATGTCCCCAAATTAATGAGATCGCAAAGACAAAATGCTCCCAGTATTTTAGGGTGGCTTTTAGAATAGGTTGTCTCCCCAAAATGGATCGTAGGTGATCTCAAACAAGAGCCACCTGCAGTTGGAGAACCAAAAGCCACCGTAAAACAGGGAGATCGTATGAATAAATTTGATGTAGCTATCCTCTTTGTGAGCCCGGATGATACGTCGTGGAGCACTTAAGGAATTGAAATCCATCCTCACAGAGCCACAGCTCATTAGCTCGGAGAATTCATGAGGAGAAAGCCTAAAGAGTGGTAAAGGGCACACAGAGAGCGGTGATTTTTAAAGTAACTATCCCTAAATCCCTGCTCCAAGGACCTGCTCAAAACAAAACAAACAAAACAAAACAAAACAAAACAAACCCAGAAAATCCAGGAGCATCAAGATGTAAGACCATATGTGTTAATAAATCTAATAAGCAAAGTAATTGTGACTTAAACTCTACACGGGATTGTGTTTGGTGCAATGTTGATGGTAATGAATTGGCATGAAGCAAGAATGTCCCCAGGGACACATTGATCTACTGTATGGGCTTCTAAGTTGGACTGGGGATGCTTGTATGGGATGCCTAGGAGACTCAAGATGCCAAACACAGAACTGGGAATGAAACAGTAACATTTTTACAGGATGCAGAGACTGGCCCTCCAAGAGGGCAGAATCATGATTTCTAGTTAAAGCCTTGGGTATCACAGAGAGAACAAACCTGACTCTACTTATCATAGAATACTCAGTGAAGGGGAACATCAGTTTTACTGTGCATTTACTTCAAGATCTGTCCTTTAGATTAGGTTGAGATCAAGAAAACACTCATGTTGAGAATTTGTTCAGAACTTAGATAGGAAGCAAAAAAATAAATCACAGGTCAGAAGATAACTGAACACATCAAAGGCACTAGCCACGCAACCCCAGTGACTCAAGTTCAATTCCCAGAACCCACATGCAAAGCTGGACATGGTGTCAGTCACTCCTAACAGTGAAACA
The DNA here is from genome assembly GCF_049852395.1 of Peromyscus maniculatus bairdii. Classification (NCBI taxonomy): domain Eukaryota; kingdom Metazoa; phylum Chordata; class Mammalia; order Rodentia; family Cricetidae; genus Peromyscus; species Peromyscus maniculatus. Next base: position 37,194,118 of record NC_134864.1, on the reverse strand, counting down.
AGAAGCAGGGGCAGGAGGATTTCCTAGAAGCTCGCAGGCTAGTAAACTTGGAACACAGAGCAGATGTGGAAACAAGAGAGACCCTGCCTCAAACAAAATGGAAGGGGAGGTGAGAAGCAACTCTTAAAGTCCTCCTCAAATGTACATATGTGTACTGAGGGGTGCACACACACACATTAAACAAACAAACAAACAAATCAATCAATCAATCAATAAAACACATTAGGCACCCACCTAATACTACTGACATTCAATGTCCTTTTGAATTGATCTGAGCTGAAGGAGGAAAGGCTGGCTAAACTTAGAAGATAATTCTTAGCCCAAGTTACAGGAGAGAGATGGAGTCAAAATATACCTCTTCTACATTTTCTGATTTTCTTCATTTAAACAGTCCTTTGGTGCATGTAATATCTTTCTTTCTTTTTTTGAGGGATATGGATACTTTCATAACAGTACTAGAGAAAGCATAAAACAAACAATATTAACAAGAAAAGCACCCATGACCTCAAAAGAAGAATCACAATTCAAATGGATTTAAAAGCTCAGAAATACTTTTATGTCAAATTAAAGAGTTGTTTATCTTCATTTCCATAATGCTCTCGTTTTTAGTTTCCAACTATTTTAAGCAAGTTTCGAAGGCAGTTACGTGAGTTGCTTGGAGCCAATATTGCAGACTAGTAATATATATAATCCTTGTACGCATTGCAGGCCACAGTGTACAGACATAACATTGTTGCCGAGTGCCATTCTCCAAGCGTAACAGCTGCTGTCCTCATTAGAACATCTGGCCCTGCTTGCAAGAGACTCCAAGACTGAGCTCGCGGACTGTTGGTGTTCCTTTCCCGAAAGGATGGAGAGGGTCACTGAGGCCACACCCGAGATTCCAACGTCTCCTTCCTGTACCTCTCAGCTACTTGGCTCAATTGTACTAGGCTGAGGGGTCCGGGGCCCTCAGAAGGCGCTAGAATAAGTCAGCTAATGTAGGAGTCTCAATGTCTTGCAGCCATGGGAAAGCCATCATCCATGCTGGGCAAAGACTTTCCAATGTAACAACTTTGGCATTACCTGCTCTCCTCTAAGCAACCCCTAACCCATGCTCTGTGAAGAAGCACACTAAACCCCTTGGTTCCTCAGGATGAACTTCGGTGGAACCAGACTTCAGTTTTTTTGTTGGGACCTTGTAAGGAGGGGGCAGACATTTTGTATGACGCCTCAGGGAAGGAATCCTTGAATCTTATTTTTGCAAATATGGAAAAAAATAAAATATTGATTTTATTTTAGACAAAGACCAGAGAACTAATTTAAGATGGAGAAATGTATAACCAGGCAGAAGTTCCTTATAGACTATGAGATAGCCAAGTTCAGCAAGAAAAAGAAGCAAACTAAAAATTCGTACATCACAAGGAAACAAAATGTTAATAGCACACAAAGAAAAGTATGGGGAAACAGAAACAGAGATAATTTAGGTAATAGGGATATTTGATAATATCTAGAAAAGCTGGAATGTCCACATGCGCCTTCTTGCGGTTCTATTACAGATTTCTCAGTCAGCGCCAGACATTTTCAAGATTAATTCACTGTGTCACAGCTGCAGTGGCCAAAGGATGGAAACAGTATTAATGTCCTCAAAAATACTAATGGAATAATTTGTGTTAGAGCCATAGAAGGCAACATTCTGTAGCTGAGGAGGAGAATGAAAAGGCATTAACAATAGACTGCAGAGATGGTTCAGTGGGTAAAGGCGCTTGCCAGCAAGCCTGACAACCTGAGTTCGATTCCTGGAACCTACATGGTAGACTGAGAGAATCGACTCTCTCAAGCTGTCCTATGAGTTTTGTACATGTGCTATGGCACACGTGTGCACATATAGAAATACACATTAACAACAAATTTAAAAATTAGCTTGATAGGAGCAAAAGAAGACAAGAAAGATAAAGCCAGTACTTGGGAGGCAGAGGTCAGCTGATCTCTGTAAATTAAAGGTCAATCTGATCCAGATTGCAAGTTCCAGGACATCCAGGGCTATATAGAGAGACCCTGTCTCAAACAAAGAAACAAGATACAGAAAATTCTATGAAGTAAGATTGTGTATAAAAGGTTAACATATATGTATATATATATATATGAATATATATCTGCTTATACATGTAAATAAACTCCAAATAACTAGACATTAATATGGATACTTATCCATATAGGCAAAAGAAAGAGTACAGGTAAGCATTCTTGGCAGTTTTAAAGAAACATATTTTAACCCACAGCTACAGATCATTTTTATAATTTTCTATAATAATTCATAACTGGAAATCCAGGGAGTCCTGAATGAATACTAATCGGCACTTCTTAGTCCTGATGGTATTGGGCCCTGGGAGTTTGCTACATTTAGCTTTAGAGTTTTCATTTATTTCAAAGTGATTTTAATTGGACTCTTTCATTACAGAGCCTAAGGCTTTCTAAAGACCTCAGCTCCAGCCTTCTCTGTGTGTCTCACGAAATAAACTGCAGAACCTGTGTGTTCTTCGTAGGCCAACACATGCCAGCTTAGATACCATATGCATGAGCTTTGGAGACGCTGCATTCAGCAGTGCATTCAGAATTCCAAGCTTTACAGAGGTAGGATTGGAAGAGTCTTGGCGCTTTCCTGAAGTCTCACACCCATTCCGTGCCTCCTGTGCTCCATATATGTCCTTATGCTTCCCACTGCCACTAAATGATTCTCTGTCACTGGTGGCCACCCCTCAGCTTAATTTGTTCCTGGCTGTGTACCTTTTGATGTTAATGTCTACTTTTCTTTGCTCGCACTTGCTCTTGTAAAGTCAGAGATGACCTGTTTAATGAACACCCCTGGGAATTGTATGTATGTAAATCCCATGAGAGCAGAGAACATGTCCATTGTGTTTTCTTGGCTGTATTCTCTACTCCAAGCACAATGTAGGTCAATCAATACATGCTGAATTAGTGGAAGACTGAGCTAGGGGTCCCAGGGAGAAGCCTCAATGGGTAAAAATATCTATAAGGACCCAAGTTCAAGTTTCCAGAGCCTATGGAAAAGCCACATGCCCAGAGCTCCTATGGGCAGATAGGAAGTGGAGACCAGACAATCCTTGGATTTTCCATGGTCCAACCATGTTTCAGGCTGACCAAAGTCATCCTATTAACACCAACACCTTCTCTAGCTGTGTGTCTTAATAAAGCTTTACTTTGTGGTAGCTACTAAAACAAAATGCCACAGACTGGGCAACTTATAAACAACAGAGATTTGTTTCCCACAGTTCTGCAAGATGAAGTTCAAGATGCTAAAAGGTTCAACATGTCAGTGTCTCCACTCATCCAGTGATGGATCACTGGGATGTTCCTAGAGCTTGACTGTTGTAAGTAGCACCATAATCATGAAACTGCTTTTGTCTCTATAAAGAGATGACTTCATCTCCTTTGGGTGAAGGGGGATGGCTCTGTATCTAGAAGAGAGACAGTGAAGTCAAATAGGAGGAGAGCTCATTGGGAAGAGGGAGGGGCCAGCAGAAACAGGAGAGCAATAAGAGAGGGATGGGGAATAATATCCACAGCATGCGTATACATATGTAAAATGGTCAAAAATTAAAAAAATGATTAAAAACGGAAAAGAGAAGCAGGTCAAATCCCATTTTCATGCCTCTTTTGAGGGGGTCTTGTGTGCAGGTGGTCACAGCTGCAGCATGTTCACAACTGCAATGGCCATGTCATACCCAGCAGTCAGTATTTTATGACACCCATCCCATCCTCCGACTCTGACATTCGTTCGTCCTCTCTTTCGCAATGTTCCCTAAGCCTCGGAGAAGATGATGTCGATCATCAGTCAGTCAACAGCAGTCACTAATTGTCTACACTTTGACCAGTTATACATCTCCTCTCATGGTGACCAGAAAGGGACAGGGAGCACCAAACAGGTATAGTCTTCTAGGACATGCCACTGGTCCCTCCAGCTAGACTCCCACTTACTGAAGTCTTTACCCATCCGAATAGCACCACCAGCTGTGGGGCACACTCCAAAGTGCATGGACTTTGGGGGATATTTCAGGTCCAAAGTACTACAGAAGGGAAATAGGTTTATTCACAAGGCTTAACTAATTGCGCATCATTTTATTTCTTTGTCGTGTTTTTCCTGTGGTCTTATGCATTTTAAGGTTGTACTCAATTGTTTTGTGTTTGCTTGTTTCCTCTGATTTCTTGGTTTGTTTATTTTGAGACAGGTCTCACTATATAGCCCTGGCTGCTCTCAAACTCACAGAGATCTCTCTGATTCTGCCCACCAAGGGCTAGAATTAAAGGTGTGTACCAATACATGGGGCTTTCTTGTTGTTTTTGAAGCAGAATAATGTAGCCCAGGCAGCCTTCAAACTCACTATATTCCCTCGGATGACCTTGAACTCTTGATCTTCCTGCCTCTACCTCTCAGTAGCTGTGAATATGGGAATGAGCCCTCATACTTACCTTAACCGGTTTAGCAACAAAGGCTTTGGGAGATGAATCCTATTTGAGGAGGATTATTTATCCACTGGATTATTTAAATTTATTCCATCATAGCATCAAATATCATAACTAAAGTCAAATTTCCCACAAGCAGGACATTTACACTATTGGTAAGCTAAATGATTAGACAAATGGGTGTCCCAATCTGAACCAATCAGATGATAGTATGCAAACTACCCAATGCCACATTTCCAGACTAGACCCCGTGACTATAACAAGAGTGGAGAAGATACACAAAAGAGACCTGAAAGTACTGAGGGATGGTCCCCGCTGTCTCATGTTGGCCAAACCTATATGGACTTAATGTGGGTCTTAACTATATGTGCAAAAGAAAGAGTTAGAATTTCGTGACTTCTTAAAAAACCATCTCCATTTTACATCTCCCGGTCTCCCTTCATTTTCTAGCCTCACGTAGTCTGGCGTCGTGAGACTGCCTGCCTTGTATCTGAGTCTCCTATGTGAAGTCATTTGCACTCATTTAATTAATTGACCCAGTGAGTGCTGCTCAAAAGAAAAAAAAAAAAAAGGACAACTCTCACATTCTTTTCTATTAGATAATTGCACACTGGCACAATGACCCTATAGAGTCCATCATTCACAACATTATTTATTAAGAAGTGGAAACTCCAAATGAATGATGATATATACACACCGAGAACTACTTATCTTTACATCGCTGGATCTCTTGAAAGACATAAAGAACTGCCACCAAGAAAGACAAAGTCACTTCACATGGTTGTTGCTCTTCCCTGACTGACCCTTAGCTTTTTCCATAAAGGCACCATTTATGGCAGTGAGTCCCGGAACCCACGGGAGTTTTATGCCCAGGGGAGCCACATAAGGCTTTCATACTTGGCGTTTAGCATGACTGAAGGGCATATTAACATCAGTAACTCTCAGCCACTATGACTTCGCTGCATCTCAGTAAAAAGAGTATAAAAGACTTTTTCAGAACGCAAGTGAAAGCTGATCAGAAGACCATCAAAGGGAAACTCCACCGCCAGCATGTCTTTATTGTGTTTTAAGCCCCTTTTCTTGGCGTGTTCACCATTAACTAAATGAACGCATTTCAAATATTAGATGTTTCTATTCACACCAAAGAGTCCCTTCTCACATAAAACTTAAATTGAAATCATCTTATGTTTAACAGAAACAGACACATATTTAAAATGAGAAGAGGAGGGAGCAGAAAGCCCATAAAAATGGATTTTATTTTTATAGGAAGTAGAAGCAGAAGAAAGTTATTTTTAAAGAAATTGCCTAATTGATGGGATTCTGGGTGATTTTACTCACTTCTTTACACTTATCTGAATTGTTCAATTTTCCTCCAATAAATATTTTACTTTCATAATAAAAAATGTCAAATAGTGGGCCAATCATCAGAGGTTTATTTAATGAACACGAAGGAGGAGCAATTGGGTTTTACTGTGTGAGTCAGATCTCTCCTCATCTGGTTAGGGTGAGGGTGCCTAATAAAACTGATCCCTGAAATACTAGCATTGGTCAGTCAGGGTACTTCTCTGAGCCTCAGTTTCCCCACACTTAAAACAGGGCAATTAAATAACTGTTCTGACAGATTAGCAAAGATTAAGAGTATTTAGGCCAAGCACGATGCTGCATGCCTGTAGTCCCAGCACTTGTGAGGACTGAGGCAGAAGAATCATTAGCTCAGGGTAACCTGGGCTAAAGGGTGAGTTCAAGGACAGCTGGAGCTATATAGCAAGATTTTGTCTGAAAACAAAAATTAAACAAAAAGCAAATACAAAATACAAAAAGAGGGCCGGGGAGTTGGCTCATCCAGTAAAGCACCTGCCCTGCAGGCCTGACATCAGAGTCTGGTCCCCAGACTCCTGGAGGGAGGAAGCAGAGAACTAACTTGACAAATTTGTTCTCTGATCTCCGTACATGTACTGTGACCGGTCCCTCTTCCACGCCCCGCCCGCCGACACACACACATATACACACACACACACACACAGACACAGAGACACACACATCCACAGACATATACACACACCCATCACACACAGAAACATATACAGACACACACAGAGACATCCAGACACACCCAGACACACATGCACACATACACAGATGCACACACCCATACACACACACACAGACTCACACACCCATACACACAGACACACATACACAGACACAGACACAGACACACACACACACACACACACACACACACACACACACACACACACCATAATAAAGTAAAATGAACTTCGGAAAGTATCTAGCAAAAATCCTGGAGGATGGCAAGTATTCACTATAGCTCATTTATTAATGATAATTCCACAGTGAGGCCAAAGTATGCATTCATTTATCCAGCTGGCTTAGAAAGCTGTTTCTCCTCGTCCTGTCCCCCCACCCCCACGCCTTCTTTCTTTCTTCATCTTTTTTAAGACTGCCTCTCCAGGGGAGCATGCCTGGAGTGCCTTACCCCTTCCCCTAGCGAACTAGAAAGTTTCGGATCTTTAGAGAGTTTATGATTTTGAGGTGTAGTAGAAACATCTACAAGATTTGAGGCGTACCCAAAGCAGGTGGCCAATTAAGAACTCCCAAGGAGGTACGAATGGCTGAGAAGTGGATGCTGTGCCAAGCCAGGGGCCCATGGTCCCTGCAGGCCAGAGAGACAGCACCAGAAGGTGTTGTAAAGCAGATGATTGAGGACAGCTGAAATATTGTATTTCACCCCAGTGGTGCAGATGTCCTAAGAAAAAGCTGCCCACGAGCCTGACCTGGACTTCAGGGCAGCCGAATAAGCAGATGCAGCTAGGCGGAGCAGCTGTGCGCTCAGCCACTGCCTTCTGTTGCTGTGTTAAGTAGCTTTCCACCACTGTGTCAAAATGCCTGAAGAGAATCAATTGATCGATAGAAAGGTTTATTTGGGCTCCAGGTTTCTGAAGTGATATAGTCTGTGGTCAGTTGGCTCCATTGTTTCTGCTCACCTCCCCCACCCCCCTCCGCCCCGGGAGCTACTTGTTCTAATTATGTCCCACCTCCTAAAATTCCCAACACCTTCCAATAACTAAAATGGACCCTCTGCGACTGTGGAAGCTCCGATGCTCCAATCCCTCAAAGGCAGGGCCTTTGAATACAGGGAACTGGGGATAAGGTTTGTAGTACATGAGCCCGGGGAATACATTTAGAAATTGAAAGCAGCTAGCCATGTAAGTCAACAGGCCAGCCTTACATGCAAGGGGTTTACCAGCACCTACGCCTACACTGAATTCAGGCCATCAGTGGCTGCTTTACTTCAACCTGTTTCCAATCCTATGCATTTCTCATTTGCTCCCATAACCCAGAACCAGAGAAGGGAGCTCTTGACTACACGATTTCAGTTTAGCTAAGCTGACCTCCACAGAACCCTGGCAAGTAGCCTTCTTGGGTTCAGGTGCTTAGATTCACAATGCAAGTTTTGATTTAAGTTCAGCTAATGCCTGACATCTTCGGTTCTGAATTACAGTAGCGTGATTTAAAAGCTACGGTTCTTCTTTTCAGGGGACCTGTATCAGTCACTGAATTCCATCACATCTGTCTCTCAGCAGAAAAGCTAACAGCTTGGAGGTCTCCATGAAGGGCATCCCTCCTCTTACTCCCTACGTCAGCACTTTTCCAATAGAACCATCAATGGCCCCTACTATAGGGTATGACCTATAAGTCTAGGCCTAGACCAAAGAGAGGCAATTTACATTCATAAAAAGACTCAAATGTGGGTACTGATGCAAGAGCCAGAGCTTAAAAACCGCTGGTCCTTACACAGGTGAACGGTATCGGGCAGCCTCACCCAGGGAACTCTCAACTTCAGACAACTATCACTGCATCAGTATCTTCACCTGGGGTGGAGGACTTGCATATTACTTTCTCGTTCCTTTGAAAAGACATCTGACAAAAGTGCAGAGAAGAAAAGGTTTATTTAAGTTCCTAGTTTGACAGACAGTCCATCATAGTTATGGCAACAGGATGAAGCTGGCCACATCATGACCGTAGTCAGGGAGCAGAGAGAGACGAATGTTGGCTCTTAGTCGCTGTTGTCTTTTGATTCAGTTTAGTACCCCAGTCCACCTAGGATTGCGCCACTCACATTCAGTGTGGATCTTCAGATCTCACCTTCACATACATCTCTGGACATATCCCATAAAGTTGACAATCAAGACAACATCACAAGGCCATCTCTTGTCAACCTGATACTCAAATGTTTAACCTTTAAATCATAAAGATCCACTCTTTGTCCTCAGAGGATCATAGAATCTCACAATGCAAGATACATTTAGTTTATCTAGAAGAGTAAGTAAAAATCTTAGCAGTTCTAACATTGTTGAAATGCCCCTAAATCCAAAGTCTTTTCGGAGACTCAAGGCAATCATCTCCTACCTGTAACCACTTATAAGAAAGCAAAACACCACCTCCATAAGTTATTATGGTACAGAGCAAGCATCTCCACCCCTAAAGGAAGGAATGGGGTCACATCAAAGAAAGACCAGACCAAGGCAAGACCAAAACCTAGCAGGATAAACTTCAAATCCTGCAGCTCCATGTCTGGCATCTAAGACTTATGGTGGAATCATCTGGGCTTCAAAACACTTTGGTAACTTCTTTCATCCAGTCCTTTAGCACATACAGCCTCTCTCTTGGGCCACCTTCATATTGTGCAGCTTTCATTAAGCAATCTTTCATGGTCCTAGCATCTCCAACATCCTAGATTCTCTATGGCTAATTGGCCTTCACTTTCTCAGCTTCAAACAATGGTCTCTCAGGGCCTCCTTGGTGGGATCCTGACTTTGCCACACTCGGTGGCTCAGTGGGATCAGAACACAAGCCCGCCGGGCGGTGGTGGCGCACGCCTTTGATCCCAGCACTTGGGAGGCAGAGGCAGGTGGATCTCTGTGAACCACTTTAGTGTCATCCTCTATTCAGGCCCTTCACTTTCAAATGAATTCGCATCTCACAAGTTGAACCGTTACTATGTGTTGAACCTCTTGTCCTAGTGAGAACAGTATGTATTTCTTTAAGGATGGTAATCCCTTTAACATTTATGTGCTTTCTGCACATACCATTTGGTCCACATCCTTAAATATGCCCCCACCCCTTCTCTTACCAGACTTTACATTTTTCACACCTTTCTATTTGCTCCTTGTAGATCTGATTAAGAACAGTGAGCAGTAGCCATTCCGCAGCTATAGTCTGAGTGCTATCCTGTCTGGAAAATTGCTCTGCTAAATAAATCATTACACAAACAAAATAATTACTCTTGTATTCATGCTCACTCAGGTTCACAGGACACAGGCAGAGCAGTCAGATTCTTTGCCAAAGCACAACAGGAATGACTTCTAGCCCAGTTCTCAGTAGCATCCTGTTGCCCTCTGAAACACACTGTTGCATTTTTCTCAGCATTCTTGTCTTTCAAGCACTCACCCGCATGGTCTACTCACCTCTGCTGACAGCATTCCAGGGCTTCTCTAGCCTGAAGTTCCAAACTCTTCCATAGTCTTCTCCCACACTGGTTCCAAGGGCTCAGGGTTTTCACAGCAACACCTCCACTTCTCAGCACCAATTTTCTGTGCTAGCTGTTTACTCAAGACTAGGACAAGAATACCTGACTTATATAGCAACTTAAGGAAAGCAGTGTTTGCTTTGGCTCACAATTGGAGGACACAGTCAATCCATCATGGCAGGGAAGGCATGTTAGCAGGAGTCTGAGGCAGTGGGTCACGTGACATCTTCAGTCAAGAAGCAGAGAGATGAAGGCAGGTACCTTCCTGGTTTCTCCTTCTTATTCACTTAGCCCAGGACTCTAGCCCAGAGTCATCTAAACCCAAGGCTCTTTTTGCCTCACTTATTTCCCTCTGGAAATACCCCAAAGAGAGACACATCAAGAGCTGTGCTTCTGATCATGTTGACAATCAAGATAAACCATCATAGTATGTAGTTTATTTCTAAAAGGTTTTACAAACAATTGTGACATTTTCGTCTACTTAAAAGCTACAATATCGTAATTTTCACATAGTTCATCTCTAGTATATTAATGGATGTTATCAAGAAAATGATACGTGACTTTTGTCAACAAATACAGTGTGAATTAGAGTCGGCTATTTGGAAGCAGGTGTCTAAGTAATACCTAGCTGAAGCCGATACTACGCAGCAGTTGATAGTGTCAGATATCGTGTGTTGGACTGTGAAGAAGATGGCTTTGTTATTGCTCCCATTTTTGCAGATGAAGAAGCAGCTACTGGGAGCTTAAAAACATGCCCTAGGTCATGCAGCTCATAAGTGAAAGTCAAGGCTAAAACCTAGGCTCTCGAGCTTCAGAATCTGAGCTCTTGGTCATTATGTTGTAGTGATTCACGCAGGCTCTTAGGGACACAATAGGCTTCGGGCATCTGCCTCTGAAAGTGCATGCATCCTTTCTCAAACCTGAATAACTGTGGAGCACTTCCCCACATTCTTGTTTAGTTCGAGAGAGCTCTAAGAACTGGCATACTGGAAGACATTCTGAGAAACATCGACTTAGTAACTTAAAAAGAAATCTGTTATTGGATTCAACTGGATGGTCCGAGGGTCCTTTAGGCATTTAAGCAGAAACACGACATTTTTGTTGAAGACGTGCACTTAGTAGTTGGGATCTAGGGAGCAGAGGTTAATCTGTGAGCACAGAAAACCTAGCCTCATGGAAAGTACAACCATGCCCCTTGTGGCAAGATGTGTCTGTGGGATGATGGAGAGAAGATTCAACAGTAAAGAGCACTTACCGCTCTTAAAAGGACCTTGAGTCCCGTTCCCAGCACCCATATCAAGTAACTCACAACCTCCTGTAACTCCAGCTCCAGGGGATCTGATGCTTTTTTGGGGCCTCTGTGGGCACCCACACATACACGGCATGTAATCACATAGACATGCACACGTTCATGCAAATGAAATTAGCTTTAAAAAATTAGAGAGAACTCACGTCGTGGCTGTGTGGCTAATGCTGATGATTGGCTTCGTTTTGCTCCCACAGACACTATAAGTCATATATGCCTTACTCCTGGCACGTCACTGATCCGCGAAGCAGGCGCCACTCTCACGAGCCTGGGTATTATTAGCGTTAATTAATACTTAAAAAAATGTAAATCAGAGACCAAATATTTCTGGTGAGCAATCATGTTGGTGGGGGAGAGGGTGGGAGTGAGGCTCGAAAAGAGTTGCGGAAAATTTATCTCACAAAGCAAAATAAAATTACAAAAAGGGAGCACTTTCTCTTAGCATACCGAGAAAGTGTGCATTGAGTTGTCAAATAAAGACCAAATCATGTTTCTTATTTAGATTTTCGGGGGAAATTACACGACAGCTTAGTAAGACATCTTTCACATTCGATTCTCCCAGTGAAGTAGAGAAGGTTATTTTTGCAGAAATAGAGAGAGAGCCCGCTGGTTTTCCCAAGGGCTCTTCTTTCTCCTTTGATATTCAAATCCTAGTCTTTTGAAGGCTGTTCCAGCGCGGGCCTTCCTCATCCATTTTCCCTTATTTAGTTGTTAACCATCCCCCTCAGCCCGCTCCTCATGTGCCACTGGTGTGTGATCCAAACAGTTATCTAATATGACTTTCATGTACTTGCTCCGTGAAGCCCCGTGCCTTCTCCAGGCTTCCTGGTTTCCCCCTGAGATGCCCCCGTTGTATGGTACAGCACAACCGTAGGAAGATCCTGATGGAAGACTTAACTGTTGAGGACAGGTGCAAGCTGACATTGCTTAGTCAACGATTTCCTGCGGGCTGTGTTTCCTCCCACCACCCATTATCCTGTCCTGGGATTCCACAGCTAAGTTCAGTTGCTAACCACCCTGTATAATTCCACAGTGTGCATATTGGGGAAATGCCATTATCCACGTCTCCATTGATGGCCCTTCTTATTTTATTCCTCATTTTATATTTCCTATTGGATCTCTTTTATAAAAGCTTTGCTTTATTTCCTTTTCGTACAACAAAAGCACAGCACTTTTTTTTTTTTTTGCATGACACAAAAATGTTAAGTCAATAGTGCAAATTTCACATAATCTGCTCCTTCCTTCTCCTGCGCAGTGTCGAGACTGGAAGGTCCTGATCGACACCCTTCACTCTGCACTGACTTTGAACCATGTACACCGATTCATCACCTTTCACCGTCTCCATCTCCAGTTGAGCCTCGACACACTCAGTTTGAGAGTGTGTCTGAACTCTCATCCTCCTGCTTCTATTTCCCAAATATTTACATGGGTCTTTACATTATTGAAATGCAAGCAAGGTCCAGCTGTCAACAACTGGGACATCCTCATCTGCAGGAAAGGAAATATAAAAGGATTCTCTCTAGTTCTTTGTCCAAAAGGCAAGTGAGAAACATTTTAACAAAGATATGTAATCCTCACAGCTAATTATGATTTTTCTCATTTCAGTTTTAATTATTTTTTTTAAACCACACTTTTCTTTCATCCCTTATGGCAGTTCCATTGTTATTAAAAGTGCCGCTCTATTGTGCACACCCTCTATTCATATTCATGAGGTCAAGACCATTCAACCACGGTAATTGAGCAGTCTGATTGGCTGAATGTCCCACAGTGGTTTGGAGTGATACTGATTAACAAAAGGCACCAAAGCCTCTGCCAGGATAAGAAGGGTAATTATGTAGGACCCTAAATGGGGACTCCAATCATTCGACAATGCCCATCGGACTTGCATAATATTAGTACATTATCCATCATCTTGCTATGATTAAGGAGTATTTAATTATTCCCTTTTCTGGGGGATTATCCCCCAATAAATGTGTCTTACACCTACCAGTTCAGCACAATTGTTTTTTCTAGGTTTCCTAGAAAGAATTTCTGTATCCAATATGAAAGAAATAGCATGTCTAAAATGACCATCATTAACATTGGTCAAATATTATTAGGAGTGCTTTTGTACATAATGACGGTGGTGGCTTGGATATAGATGGCTTCACTGCGGCCTTGGTAAAGCAGGACTGTCTTTTATCTCATGGTTCTTTTTATTGGGGGTCTAACCTCCACTCAGTCTACTGCACTAGGGTCCCCTAACCTGTGGTACAGCATTTAACTGATTCTAGATTTCTGATTCCTTCTCTGTAAAACGAGGGAGGTCTGGGAACTGGCTCACTAGCCATCTTCTGCCTTTAGAACTGTGTAAATGAATGTCAATTTAACTGCAGGAATAGGACTTTCATTAAGATTCTGCAACAGACATGGTGCATTGTACAGCAGTCTTCAAAGTGGAGTCTGTAAGCTACAAGAAATGTAGAAAACGATTTTTCTGTGGTGGGGAATAAATGCACTAGAACTTGGTTCTTATTTTAAAATATGTCTAAAGACTCTATTATATATTTATGTTTTGTATCTACGAAGATTTAGGAGCACTTCACATGAGCCAAAGACTATGCTTAAGGACTTTAAAGTTATTAACTTTAAAGGTAACTGTGAAGCACCTTTCTAGACTCCTATTACTGATAGGACACAGAAATTATGCATGCAGCCTAAGGTTATGCAAAGTTGGGAATGTTTAAATAGAGAGTTAAGTAAGCATGAGTTCAGACTAGGTCAGCCTCTTACCTCCTCACTATGCAATATTAGTGGAAGAAAATAAACATCAAGGTAATAAATGATCATGAAACAGGAAGAGTGGCAGACATATTCGAAGATGATCATCTTGCCTGCCCCTTACTTGACTCATGGTTTTCATAGTTATATATGATCCGCTCCCTTTGAATAAGGGCAGGACCTGTGATTTGCCTTTAATGAACAGGGCACGGTGAAAGTGATGGAACAGGACCCTGTAGAGGTGAGATGTGCTAGCAGATTCTTTCCCTTGGTGGCTTTGAAGAAGTAAGGTGCTATGCTGTGAATTGGCCATGTGGGATGTGAGCAGCCTGTAGGAACCAGGGTGGCTTTCACCCAATGGCCTGCAGAACACTGACACTCATTCCTATAAAGGCAATGAATCAGATACTGAAAACATGTCAGTGAGAAAAAACATGCTGGTGAGTGGGGAAGTCATTCTTCCTCAAATGCACTCTACAGAGTCCTCATCTCCAGCCACCTCTTCGACTGCTTCCCTGCCTAGGACCTGACTGTACTGCACCAGACTCCTGATTCCCCAGAAACTGTGAAATGGTGAAGACTCATTGCTTAGACCCATTACATTGTGAGAACTTGCTGCACACAATGGAAAGCTATTACAGGAAGTAGCTGCTTATTTGTTTAACCTAAAAGGGTGAACCCCCCTCCCCAATACCCTATGTAAGTTTCTCTCTCCAACCAATGAGAGAGAGAGAGAGAGAGAGAGAGAGAGAGAGAGAGAGAGAGAGAGAGTACAGTTTTGATGTGCTATGTTTGTACCATTGAGAGCCATGATAAGTACCATAACCAAAAGCAACTTGGAAAGCAAAGGGTTTATTTCAGGTTACAGCTTGTAGTCCATCACCCAGGGAAGTTAGGGCAAGATCTCAAAGCAGGCACCTGGAAACATGAACTGATGTAGTGGCCATAGGGAAATGATGCTTCCTGGCTTACTCCTCATGATTTTCTCAGTCTATTTTCTTATACCATTTAGTACCAGGCACCCAGGAGTGACATTGCCCCCTGGGGAATGGGCCCACCCACGTCAATCATTAATCAAGAAAATACCCCATAGGCTTGCCAACAGGCCAATCTGGCGGGGGCATTTTTCCAGTTGAGTTCCCACTTCCCCAGGGACTTTAACCCGTGTCAGCCAGCACACCGACCTTGAAGTAGGAATAGGGAGGGCTTCCACAGGTGAAGTTTCTGTCTCCATCCTTCTGTCTTGTCGGTTTCTCCTCAGCCAGTCACCACAGCAGCCCGGGGAACCTTGGAAAACATTACCAAGAGTCATCTCGGGCCTCTGCTTTGCTCTTGAGGACCAGGTAGCCAAGGGGAGATCACAGGAAACCTCAGGGTGAAGACTGCCTCATGCGGAGGAATTTGCGCAGCTACGGCGTCCACAAAGGCAGATGTGAACAGACTGCAGCATGCTCTCCACCACCAAGGCTTTGGAGAACACGGGTTTACAAAAGCAGAAGGAGAGAGATCCCACTGGAAGCATTAGTCTGCTTCCTGGGTGATGTTGCCACATCTGTCTGCAGGAACTGCTGTCACCTAAAGCCCCATGGTGCTGAGTGTTGACACCTTAGAGACAGTGCAGAGTAAAGGAAGATGGCTATGCATCTGAAAATGCCTAAGAGCTAGAGTCCTGGGGCCAGGGGAGTCCATAAACAGAACAGTCTCCCAAAGAAATTAGGTGTTCCAAGAGACAGGCGACAACTTGCCCAATAGAGTACTTGAGTCACTTTAAGTCAACATGCATACAGAGCTTTTGGTGGGGGAAGCTGGAAAGTATTGTTTTTAACTAGAAACACACATAAGTAAGTAGTAAAAGAGGATGGTCACAATTTACCTAAAATATCAAGCGGATAAAATCTCTCAGATCTTAGAACCAACATACAAAGTTGTGAGAACTCTACAGGCTACGACAAGTCTGGTGGTTGCCGGACGGAATGTCAGATGTACATAGAAATTATCATTACAAGATAGAGACTCGAAATGATGGGAATGGAGCCATCACAGAGCTGTCACAGAAGAAAATTCACTTGTTCCCAAGAGCTGGGTTTGTAGCTGTAAAGAGTTTGTCACACAGGGTCCTGAAGATGATTCCCTAGGCAGAGTCATATGAAATCACTAAATCTCAAGATCAAAGGAATTGGTAGTCTTCTACAGTTTATACAGATAAGGGATTAACCACCAGCTACTTTATGATGGCCACACTGGAGTCTCTAGATAGACAGTGGGACAGCCTGTATGTTCTACTGACCAAAAGAGACACACTCAAGAACTCAATATGTGAGTATTGACCCTCAGGAATATCCACTGTTACAGAGAAAGTTGAGGATTGTTCCCTCAGCAGGCAGGGCTGATCACTTGGAAAAGAAGGTCTAAGACTTAATGTGTGTAAAATGTAACTAGAGAGCTGGAATCTCTAGGTGGGTGGTAGAATGCTTGCTTACCTGGCAGTCATGAAGTCTTGTGTTTAGGCTCCAGCACCACAAATACACACACGATTGTTTTGGGGGAAAGGAGTGTATCAGAACCAATGGTGCTGGCACAACTTAGTATTCCTAAAGAAGAGAATCCACTTGTTCCTCCAGGCAAACACTGTAAACCCTCAGAGTCTACATACCGGGATGGGAAAGGATGTACGGGGCACACACCACGCTGTTCTGACTTGGCATTCCAGAGAGGCCAGAATCAAGATGGTGGAATGGGGAAACTGACTGCTGTCATATATGAATGGTGTGAGTGGTTTTAAAATTATTAGTTAGTTAATAAATATCTAAAATAAGATTAGCACAAGCTTTATTTTACTTTCTACTTACATACATGGTTCCTGAAAAAACATATGTGTGCTTGTATTATCATTTTGTGTGAGGGGTTTTTACTTAACTGCACTTGAATTTTTTGTTTGTTTGTTTAATGCAAAAGCTTTGTTCAGTCATTACAATGGGTGAATCAGTGAATCCAAACAAAGACGACTCTTGCTTTTTGTGATGCACTGCAGTGTATCAGCATGGCAAACTCTTCAGTGTGTGTGTGTGTGTGTGTGTGTGTGTGTGTGTGTGTGTGTGTGTATTTCTCTATCCTTACAAGCACAGGAAGCCGTGGTGGGAAGACACTTAGAAAGATTCTGACACCCTGTGTACTCCTGCATGTTACTTGTTGGTACCTGTAGACAGAGTCAACATACTCTCATAGACCATAAGCCCATTCTGAAAGCTTTAGACCAGTATCCTGGGGGATTTCCTTACGGTCTCATTCCAAATCCCATCTCTTGCCACAGTCAGAGTGGTCATTGACACCAACAAAATATAGGTACTTTTTTTTTTTTTTGCTTTGTTCTATAATAACACCCAAAACTTCCCCATTTATCATACTATCACATGACAGCGTTGATAGTCTACCACATACTGGCAACCACTGGCCCGCTGACTCAGGTTTTGAGATGGGTTTTGCGAAGCCTTCTGAGCATAGAATTTCAGCCAGTGGTATATGTAATTGTGTATTGTGCAAAATTTGAGTTAATCGTTCTGTGATTTGTTTTTTTTCCATTATTTGACATGGAATTAGACTTGTTTATGTGTGTCTTTTTTTCTTTATTAGTACTTGTGTGAGAGGACCAGGTACAGTGGCTAAATTACTCGAGCTGAAGATTTAGTTCCAAGGATCTGTTCAGCTCACCACAAATGAGTCGACCCTTTTTACCTTTCCCTATTTACTATGTTTTTGAATATGTATATGAAACATTTGCATGTTTCAAAGGCTAAAACCATAAAAATATACACTGAGACATCTCACACCAATCCCTAGGCCCCTTTTTCTTGTGACCACTGCCCCCAGAGTTTAAAGCATTTTCAATGAAAATCTGAATTGGCTTTTCTGTGTTTATTCTTGCATATTTAGGTGCCAGGGTATAGATATACAAATTTTCTGTGTTTTTATTTTCTCTTCTTTCTTACATAAAGTATACTGTCATACATTATTTCTTTTTGTGCTTTATTATGTGATTTAGTAGTATATTTTAGAGAGTTTTTTTTTTTTATATTAGTTGATGGTGATTTTCCTCTTTTTCCTTGTAATAGTCAAAGAACCACATGGGAGCGTAGCACATGAGCATATGTTTGTCTGTATAGAGGAGTCTACAATGAGGAAAGAGAAATAAGTGCCCAAATGGAAGCGAAAATTAAGCACTAGAACTGTTAGCAAGTGTAAATTCATTGCAGCTGCCTCTGGAATGTGCATTCCGGTAGGAGCCACGGGATCTGTGATCTAGGGGTATGAGTGTTGCTCGTGCTTTTGCAGAAACAACAGTTGAGGCAGTAATTTGAAATGTAACCATTCACATAAAGCTAAGTCTTCAAAATAACTGCATCCTTCATGACACAATAGACCAGAAAGCTGCTTCCTACAGGTGTTGCCTCCAGCTAGACAACAAGCAATTTAAAAAAAAAAGGCATCATCTTTGTAGGACAACCGAGAAAATCAATTTATGATGTTAAAAAAAATTTCCCTGTTCATACTGACAACGCAGGCTCAAAGTCACAAAAATGAAAACAGTATTGGAAGGAGAAATCAATAAATCAATAGCGTCACACATGGAAAAATTTTTACTTATCCACTTACTTTAAAAAAAAATTCAATTTTGTGTTTTTTATCCACTGTGTATGTGTTTCTCTCTCTCTCTCTCTCTCTCTCTCTCTCTCTCTCTCTCTCTCTCTCTCTCTCTCTCTCTGTGCATGCATGTGCATGTGTGTGCACACGTGTGCATGTACAGGTGCATGTGTGCCATGGTGCCTGTGTGGAAGTCACAGGACAACCTTCTGGAGTTGGTTCTCACCTCCCACCTTCTTTTGAGGCAGGGTCTCTTGAAGATCTGGGATCGGAGGAGGAGAGGATTTAGCAGCAGGAGGGCGAGAGTGAGGATGGAGAAGAACCCACTGTCGTGACCATGGTTTAGAAGGTAAATTCTCAGTGTTAAGTGATGACTTGGTTTTGGGACATGGAAGGAAAAGAAGAACTTGCTGAGATGAAAGGATGTTAGAACTAACCGGGGGAGCCGGCACCACACTCCACACACACAGGCCGAATTCTTCTTACCTCTGCTTAAAATACTGAAATTCTCGTATTTCTTTTAAATGCACCATACGTATCCTGCCAGACCCAAAGAATACCCACATTTTTTTCCATTTAGGATAATTTATATTCCTGCAACAAAATCTGCCCTTTACAATTTCTCTTAATTATTTCAAGGCTAGACCTACGCAGGCCTGAAGGTCCACTGGTGAAGGAGGGTATCCAGCAATGTGACCCTGGGAAATTGAGTTCTGATTCACTTAGACACCGAGGAATACAGCAAATATAGCAGAGCACTTCCTAGCGTTGTCAAAATCCTTTTAAAATGGCAAACAGCTTCTCCAAGGACCTTCAAGTTCCTCTCCCTAGTGGCAATGACAGAAGCTTCTGGGCCCCTTCAATTGGCAGCTGCCTGGCCTCCTGCTCCACGTGGAAGCCAGCTGTGCTTATTCAATTAATTTCTTTACACATAGCAAAATAACTCATCTCCTTGGTGTGCCTTTTGACATTTTAGGGCTTCAGCCCATGTTTTAAAGAGGAAAAAAAATACCCCTGAAGGATTTGTTCACATACAATCAAATCCTTAGAACAGCCTTCACCATAAAAGCATTTAGGTCATTTTTTTTTATTTCTATTTATCAACAGATTAGTGACCCTTAGTACCCTTATAATCTATTCACTTTAATAATCTGGCATTAGTTTATACAACTGTTTCTCTGTTGCGGTCTATGGGGGTTTTAATGAAAATGTCCCCATAGGCTCAGATGTTTGGATATTTGGTCCTCAGTTGGCGGCCCTGTTTGGGTTGGTTTAGCAGCTCTGGCCTTGTTGGAGGAAGTACATTACTAGGGGGCAGTCTTGAGGTTTTAAAGCCCCGTGCCATTCCCAGTGTGCTCTCTCTGCTTGGTGACTGTGGCTCAGGATGTGACCCCTTGGCTCCTGCTTCATCAGCCATGCCTGCCACCTCCTGCCTCTGTTCCATCATCATGGACTATAACCCTCTGGAATCATAATTCCATATAAACTCTCCTTTCTATGTGTTGCTTTGGTCATGGTGTCTTATCACTGCAATAGAAAAGTAATAAACATACCATCCTCTGTGATAACAGTTTTTTTTTTTTTTTTTTTTTTTTTTTTTTTTTTTTTTTTTTTTTTTTTTTTTTTATAAACCAGACATCATCTCTGGCTCAAATATCTCTCAGCGGTTCCCCTTCTGGATTAGTTACTTTTCTGTTGCTATGATAAAACATCATGATCAAAAGCAACTTACAGAAGAGTTAATTTCGGCTTAAGCTGCTAGAGCAGCAGCTCTCAATCTGTGGGTTGCAACCCCTTTTGGGGGTGTGTGTTGAATGACTCTTTCACAGGAGTTGCCTAAAACCATCAGAAATATCAGAGATCTACATTACGATTTTTAACAGTATCAAAATTACAGTTATGAAGTATCAATGAAAATAATGTTATGGTTGGGGGTCACACAACATGAGAAACTGTGTTAAAGGGTCACAGTGTTAGGAAGGTTGAGAACTGCTGTGGGATGGTCTTTCTGTATGCTGTGAATATGTGTTGCTGCTATTGGTTAATAAAGAAGCTGCTATGGCCTATGGCAAGGCAGAATAGAGCCAGGTGGGAAATCCAAGCAAAAGAGACAGGAAGAAGAAGGGCGGAGAGAGGCAGATGCTCCCAGCTGTTGCCATGAGAAGCAAGATGGGAGAGAACAGGTAATGCCACAAAGCCATGTGACAAAGCACAGAGTAATAGGAATGAGTTAAGTTGTAAGAGCTAGCTAGCAAGAAGCCTGAGCCATAGCTCAGTTTGTAATTAATATAAGCCTCTGTGTGTTTATTTAAGACTAAACAGCTGTGGGACCGGGCGGGACAAAAACTTTCTCCTATAGAGAACTACTGATCTAGAGGGAGCATCCACAACAGAAAGGAAGGCATTGCAGAAGGTGACGGGGGCAGGAAGCTGAGAGAGCTCACCTCACACAGGAAGCGGAGAGTACAAACGGGAAATGGGGAAAGACTATTTCAAAGCCTCTCATAGCCCACCCCACAGTGGTGCCCTCCCTCCAGCAAGGCTCCCCCTTCTAAAAGTTCCATAACCCCCTCCAAAGAGCGCCACCAGCTGGGGAAGAAGTGTTCAAGCACATGAGCCTGTGGGGAACACTTCTCATTCAAGCCACAACACCGTCATATTTGGGATGGGAGTGACCGACTACAAGACTCCAGGTGGTCGGATACTTGGGTATCACTTCTATCACATCTTCCCTTCTCTTCCGAGTCTTCAGTAATCCTGCCACCTTGTGTCCCTCTGGGAGTACAAGATGCTCCCACAGAGCTCAAGGTTTTCCCAGTTCTGCCTCTTTTACTTCCCCTCTACTGATGTATTTATACTGCTAATGGTAAGTATCACAAACATTCACTAATACCTGGTTCTGTTTATGCTAGGTACAGATTTCTCTAATGACTGACCAGTGAGCAGCAAGAGTACGTCACTTCAATGTGCAGATGAGCTGCTGTTTGCTTCTTCAGCTCTCCACTTTCTTATTATCATGGTTAGGAAGGCCACATCCCAGAAGGTAATGGAACCCCAGCAGGCACGCATTATTGCACAATGGTTACTTTCATGCTCACCAACCCACACTGGACACCACTGTGGGTGAGAAATAAGTTATTCTTTGTTGTTTTAAGACAGAGAGTTTGTGGTTCTTAGTGGCCCCCGCATAGCCAAGAATCTCCCAAAGCGTGTATCCCATTTGGATACTTGCTTGAATTTTGTCTTGTCAAAGAAGTCCGTCCTGATTGTCCTATTCAAAATAACAGACTGGTTTCTTTTTCTTTATTGATTTGCTTTCATTACTTAGAATGGAAATCTATGAATTAAGGGACTTTCATTTGTTCACTAACAGATGACCCAATATCAGGATGAATATCTAGAATATTGTGGATAGACGATACCTATTAGTTGAATAAGTAAATATTTATCACAGTAAATTGAAACAGGATAGATAAGCATAATTTAAAAGATCAGTCCCAATTGCTTCTTGTAGTAATTATTGCTTCCATATTTTCTAAATTATATTATACTCATATATTAACTTGTGTGTAAATATGTCATTTAAAATAAAATAGAAGTCCTTTCCAAATAAATTATTTATAATTTTTGTTCCCATTGATAGTTTCCATGTTGTTTCAAAGCATTTAAAGAGTGTTTACACTTTTTGATCACTAAATAGTGTTCACCTTTTACTCATTATGAGTTCTTCAAGTTCAAAACCTGTTATTTATTCATTTCTATTAATATTTGCTGCATGTCTATCATGCAGTGGTCTAGAGATTTACCATTAAGAGAAAATATAGAAATTCATGTTAAAGTTCTGAGAGACAAGCTGGGTATGGTGTCTCTGGTAGCCTGAATGTAATTGGCTCCCATAAGCCCATAGAGAGTGGCACTATTAGAGGTGTGGCCTTGTTGAAGTGGGTATGAGCTTGTTGAAGGAGGTGTGTCACTGTGGGGGTGGGCATTGAGGTCTCTTATATGCTCCAGCCACAGCCGGTGTCTCAGATGACTTCCTGTTGCCTGCAGGATCAAGATGTGTCTCCTTCTCCACTCTAAGCTCCTTCCAGCACCACATCTGCCTGCATGCTACCATGTCCCACCATGATGATAATGGACTAAACCTCTGAAACTGTAAGCCACCCCAATTGAGTGTTTCCCTTCACAAGACTTGCCATGGTCATGGTGTCTCTTCACAGCAATAGAAACCCTAACTAAGACAGTGTCCCAACACTCAGGATATTAAAGCAGGGGGATCATGAATTCCAGCAAGCCTAGGTTACATAATGAGATCCTGTCTCAAAATTAAGTTAATTCTGAGAGACAGATAATAAATATGAATAAACAAAAATATTTCAGATGGCACAGCAAAAAACAAACAAACACAAACAACCAAACAGAAACAAAAAAACAATCACAGTGATGGGGGTGGGGTGGGGGGAGTACCACCCGTCCTTTCTTGGGGGCTTTTGAGACTGATCCAAATACAAACAGGAAGGAGTTATGGATATATATTGCAAAGAGAATTCTGTGCACATGGCGCTCACAGCTTGCCCTGATTGCCATATGACTAGCATAGCTGAGCTATGGTCATGGAAGAGGACTGTGATAAAGAACAGGAGACACATATTGGATGCTAAAGATTATAATAGGCCAATTCTGCTATTCAGCAGGAAGTACAGTTTCAAAGGAAACCCCCAATGTGTGCAGTTTTGCCCATTTCAGTTTCTACTTATACAGCATCCGACAAGATGCATTGAATCCAAGCCTGAGCCCCTGGAGCATGTTAGTTCTTTTACAAGGCACCGATAGTTGGCCATAAAATGGTTAGCTCTTAAAAAGACTTTCAACAGTTCAGCAGCCTGTCTGACATGACTTTAAATGTTAATGAAATGTTTCAGAAGTCCACTGTTTTTAAGACTGCTTGGAGTTCAAGGAACTTCTTAAATATCATCTCATTAAAAAAAAACCCCAGCTTTCAGATTAACTTACACAGAGAAAAATCTGTCACAGAAGACCTGGTATTTGAGTTAAATGCAATCATTATTTTCTTCTGAGAAAGGAGTGGGATTGATTCTATACTCAAGTAGTTTCTTGAAATACCTCTCTTTCCAAACGAAAATATATCTGTGGAAATAAAATTCTTTAAAGCCTGTAATTCAGAAGTGAACTTTTATGAAACACTTGGCACTGTGGCCGTGAGTCTAACTGGAACATCTATAACCGTAGATCTCGGTTGGTTAGCAACTACGGTGACCTGTTTGGATAGGTCTGGGGTAGCAGAAATTGTGTTTCTCAGCACTCCCTGGACCTTCAACTCGAGACAGGTGGAAGGAAATCAGATGTACTTTCTGTTAATTGTTTTTGTTCCTATTTTGCGTGTGTGTGTGTGTGTGTGTGTGTGTGTGTGTGTGTGTGTGTGATGGTGATATAGAAGCCGGAGGATGAAGTTGGGTTTCAGTCCCCAGGCACTATCCACTTTTAAAAATTATTCTTATTCTTATTAATATTATTGCAGCAGAGTCTCTCATTGGTCTGGAGCTTACCAAGTTGTCAAGATTCACATGGCTCTGCCTCCTCAGAATTGGGATACTAAGCACATACCATCACATCTATGTGTGTGTGTCCATACTTTTGTCATTTTTTTTTTAGAAAAGCAATTTGCTGCTTCAAATGACTAGGGCCTTTCCTGTGGGAGCAATCCACACAATCGGTTACAGTTTACAGGAGACGTACCTGTCATTCCCGTTTCCCCAAGGAATTTGCTGACCAGGAACCTCTATTTCCCCTTGTGGCTTGGCTTGATTTTGCTTCTGTGATGAAAGTGCTGAAGGCCATCCTCACTGTCCCTTGCCATTTAATAGAGGGAATAATTGCCAGACGGCACAGACCACGATGCTAAAACCGAGCAAGGGCCTTTTCAATCATGGTTCCATGCATTTCAAGCCGAGTCCCTGCTGTAGAACACTGGAGAACAAGGTGTAAATCAGTTTTAAGAACATAGTTCTGCATTCAAGGCATCGTGCTTTACAGCTCCCGAATGACCTCCATCTATCTTCCTTCACTGTGAAGGTGTATAATTGAGCTAAATAGAGACTAGAGTAATGTGGCTTAGAGTGGCAGTTCCATTGCTGAGACTTAATAGTGTAACTGCTGCATGCTTTTTTTATCCTCTGAAATGTAACAAAATAGTCAAGTAGACCCAATTCTTCAGGGTGACTCTTGCTGAGAGTCTATATTTTAAAAGAGAAATCGGTTTGATAAGCAAAAAAACAGATAAATCTCTCTATAAAAGAGTTCCCTAAATACAATTATACAAGCTGGAACAGAAACCAATATGATACACACTGTAACCTGTACTACATTTTGTGGGAAATCATTTTTAAGCCATTATTTTTATTAGGCAATGAACAGCTGCCTTTCAGTCTCCTAGGGGTGGGGGAGTGATAGCATCCCTCACACCTGGTGCTTCGGGGGGCGGGGGGTGTCTTTTTTTCCCCTGTGGCAAGAGTTTGGTTTAGTTGTGAAATTTATGAAACTATTGCTGTTAGAGACTTCTCTTTTTCTAAGAAGTTGACTTGTAAATGGACACACACAGATGCATGCGCATGTGCGCGCGCGCGTACGTACACACACACACATACACACACACACACACACACGCGCACACACACACACACACACACACACACACACACACACACACACACACTTACATGCATTTATCAAATTTCAGTCACCAACTGATGTGTAGAGACCTATATGGCATAAAGACATAAAAAGAGCATAGTTATCTCCCTGTGAGACCTCCTGGGATTAGAGTATTGACAGACTACTGGGAGTGAGTCTCTTCCCATGGTCATTTAATACGAACAATCAAAACTAGCTTTGCGTAATGGCAGCACCATAGCCAATGAGGTTTATATGAGGTGCAATTATTGCTAAATACGTAGTCAAAACTACATAAAAGATTTTGGGGACTCTGAAGTCTCTATCTCTTCCCACAACCAGACCTTAAAACTTTAAAACAACAAGATGTCTACCAATGTAAAGTATATTCTGGCTCATCCAATTCCACTGTACAAAACTTTCCTGGTCAATATTCAAACCCCTCTATGAGAAGAAGATTATTAAATAATAGCAACAGCAGCTAGCACAGGAAGTTTTTTTTAGCACCCAGAAGAGTTTTTAAGCCCTTGATAGTATTGACTTCTGTCTCCCAATAACCAGCTATCCCAAGAGGGCAGGGATGCAGAAGTGAATGACTGAGATTGGAGTTAACACGTCAGAGCCAACACTACCTGAATCCTGCCAGTGTAGAGTATGTATCAGATGCCTTGACTGGAGCAGAGTCAACTGGGAAAGTCAGGCTGTGTGATGGAGGTGTCTGAGGACCCCCCACCTCCCCTCCCCTGCCCTGCCAGAGTTCATTGCTCAGCATGGGGTCCCAGAGGATGTGATGGTGCGTCCTGTCTGATGTTGAAAATCAGGTGATGTCCACCAATTCCCTTACAAGCCATCACTTATACGACAGATAGGACATAGGGGATCAAGGTCAGAGTTATTTTTACAACAGTGCCTTTGGTCTGTTGTTTCACTGTGTAGTCTTTACTATGATGCTACAAAAACAAAGAGTGGACCAAGCTGTTGGCAGATAGGCATCGGTAAAGTAATAGCACCCGGCACTGAGTTCTTCCCTGCCACAAACTTACAAGGCAGCTTAGCAAAGCAGTGAAATTTAGAGATTTTAATAAATCCCAACCATGTGTACATACATAAATATATATATAAGTAATCATCATATACTGAGCCATTTAATCCCAGCCATTTAATACTTTTTTTAATAAAATAATAAAGTCAAATGTATGTACAAAACATATATAAAAGCAGCACAAATTCCTCAAGGAACAGCACCCACGAGGTCACCTTAGTTAAGAGTTTAACTAGCCATATTTTTCACAGAACACCATCTTTATAGACAAAACTGGATATTACATAACTGTTATCTGAAATGAGCCTACGACTCTAAGGAAATCTACTGGTAATACTAGTAATAAAATTCAAGTTTCTTACGCCAAATAAGAATACTGGAAAGCATTGTTTGACGGCCTTGATCTCCAGTGATTCCTAAGTCTTGAAGAATTTTTTGTTGAGAATAGTGGTGACGTTAACACACAGGGTGTGTTAGTTACTTGAGTGTTGTTGTAATGAAACACCATGAGCAAGGTGACTTAAGGAAGAAAGAATTGACTTTGTTTTACGGTTTCAGAGGGAGAAGAGTCCGTCAATGTAGGAAAACGGGGCAGCAAAGGGGCGGATGTGATAGCTGGAGCAGGAAGCTGACGGATGGATGATGTCATCAACCACAAATGCGGAACAGAGTTCAGAGGGAGTCAACTGGAAGTGAGGTGAGTTTAGACGCTTGCAAAACTCATCCCCAGTGATACACTTCCTTCAGCAAAGCTGCACTACCCTCCCCAAGCAGTGCCACGAACCGGGGACCAAAGGTTCAAATAGCTGAGACTTTGGGGGGACACTTCTCATTAAAACCATCACATAAGGCTTTTAAAAATATTCCACGAGGAAATATATCAAGATTGGGCAATCTGTGTAACACAGAGAATCAAAGTTTTCTAAACGATTGCAGGATGATGTA
The DNA here is from genome assembly GCF_049852395.1 of Peromyscus maniculatus bairdii. Lineage (NCBI taxonomy): Eukaryota > Metazoa > Chordata > Mammalia > Rodentia > Cricetidae > Peromyscus > Peromyscus maniculatus. The sequence continues at coordinate 37,166,719 of NC_134864.1, read as the reverse complement.
ATAGAACTGCGTATGTATAGAAGGTCCGTACAGCGTGCTGCTTAGACCAGTTGTTTTTACTAATTATAGAAAGTTAATGTGGCTCCACATTCTGCATAACTGCCACTTGTTGTCTGACTAATGAGTTGTATACTATGGATGTCAATGAGAATGTCCTATGTAACACTCCAAGGACGAGTATATAATTTAATGTGTATTGAAAATCAAGTAAATAAGTAAAAAAAGAAAGAAATTCACAACCATTTGAAAAGAGATTAAAATATTTCTTTTCAAGCTATGTAGTTGAGCAGTTTTCTTTTTAAGCTATGAATTTTTTCTATACTGCAACCCAAAATAAGATGTTATTATGTACAAGAGAGGTAAACCAGAGTCCACCTATGTTTTATAGAGCCAGGACCCATTCAGAGTTTTTAAAAATTATAATACACTGTTTTTTTTCCAGGGTTTTATGGGGAGAGTAGAAGTGAAATTTTTCTGTTGATACGATTATAATGTTTGTTATGCTAATGTAGAATGGATTTATTACTGTTATTTTCAAGTGGTTTAATGTGTAATTAAATTTTAAAAATTTAATTCTCAGCACCATAAATAGCAATGAATGTGACCAACGTGAGCCTTTCTTGATATTACTAATTTTTAAAAATGTGGTCATAAAAGAGGACAGGAAGTCATTTCTTTCTCTAGTTTTAACTCTATCATGGATCTTTTGTTCAATTTGGTTGTGGTGGATAAGTGCATAAACATATAATTTATGTATAAAGTATAAGTATAAAGTCCAGTGTAATGCTCCACAGCTTCAGAATGGCACTTCTAACTACAGAAGTTCAGAGATGTATGGTGATATTTTATTTGTACTGAAATGTGATTTTATTTGTATGTTAATAAATAAAGTTGCCTGGGGGTCAGAGCTAATAGCAAGCCATAGTAGAAGTCTGGCAGTGGTAGCACATGCCCTTTTTAATCCCGATCACATGACAGGCAGATCTTTGTGTGTTCAAGGACACCACCAGCATGGAGACACACACCTTTAATCTCAATACCAACCATAGATGACCTGGAGGTCTGTATAGATAGGCAGTGACGAGGAGGTCATGTGGTTGGGTTTACAACCAATGAGAAGGCAGAACAGAAAGTTAATAAAAAGGATAAGTACATAGGAAGTAGCTCTCTTGCTGAGGGGAAAGACAGCAGCGGCAGTGAAGGGTAAGAAAGAGTTTTCTGGCTCTCAGCTACTGCTCTGACCTCTTGGGCTTTTAACTCTGAACTTGGCTCTGTGTTTCTTATTTAGTAAGATTCTTCATCTACAGAGATGTATAGGCTTTGGGTCCGGCTAAGCTTGCTGCATGATATTTATTATATGCAAGTTCTCTATAAAAAGTTTTAATTATTAAAAAAATAAATTTGAAAAAAGAATGTGAAGGGATCTGGGCACCAAAACATTTAAAAACTCACATGTCTGTATACCTTAGGCCAGACAGTAGAATGTCCAACTGAGAGTCATTTGATGGCTTCAGTTCGGTACTCTGTGAGAACTGCTTGCCAACTAAGAGTCGGATGGAACGGTCTTCTGCACAAGCCTTCCTTCTGAGAGCTGTGACATCTTCAGGGACTTCCCCAGACCTCATGGCAGTTCAAACACAGCTGCTGCTTGTCCCAGATTAAAATCAGCCAAGGGCCAAGCGCAGCAGTCCAGCTGTAGAGTTTCTAGCCAACTGCTCCCCATGGAGGCATAGACAAGCTTAATGCTTCCAGGTCTCAATGTGTGTGTGTGTGTGTGTGTGTGTGTGTGTGTGTGTGTGTGTGTGTGTGTGTGTGTGTCATACAAAATATTGCAGGTAAACCTCACAGAACCACAGTGACTGATATCCAGAGGTTTATGGTTGCTTGCATTCATCTCCAGATGCCAGGCTGAAATCTTTAGAGTCAGTCCATAGCAAGGCAGAATAGAAATGATTAGTACCCATCAGTTACTGCTGCAGCACCAAACCCTACCATATAAGTGACAATTTTGGGCTGTCTGGTGGCCAGTACCCAGACAGAGACATTCCTGTCAAGCATGTTCTGAATGCCTACAGATCACCATCCAGTACTCCAGGGCAAAGGTCAGGTGGCTTTTCCACTCGAGATTCTCTTTAACAAGGACACTTGAAGTAGGCGCTGGCAGGTCAGTTCAGCATTCTGGGAGTATTCTGAAAGACCCAGGCCATCCGTGTTGAGTTACTCTTTCTTCATTCTTCCCTGTGCGAGAAAGGGGAGACCACATTTGGAGATGAAGCCCCTCAGAGCTTTCCAAGGAGGGAAGCAAAAGTGTGGAAGTGTCTGAGATGTGTAAAAATATTTCTGGAAGCATCCCAAGAAACTTCCTCTTATGTCACTGATTAGAGGAATGTGCGAAAGCAACACTCTCGCTTCACGATGCCTCTGTGGGTGGAGCTCGGGAGAGAGATTCATTGATAAAGTGCTTTCCATTCAAGCACGAGGACCTGCTTTCGGTTCCTAGGAGCCATGTCCAAAAGATGCATATCTTGATGTGCACTTGTAATCCCAGTGTGGAGGAGGTACAGACGGGCAGAGTTCTGGGGCTTCCTGGCCAGCCAAACTAACCTACTTGGTGAGCTCCCGGGCAGTGAGAGATCTTGTCTCAAAAAATAAGGTGGGTGGAACCTGAGGAAGGACACTCAAGGTTCACCTCTGGGATCCATAAGTGTGCACACACATGGGCATGTGCACCAGCTGGGAAAAGCAAACTTCCGATGCTTTCCTAAGAATGAAGGAGGCTGTGCCTAACCTACCGTGATCACAATTCACTCCTCCCCACGGCAAAATCGATCACTAAAAGTGGGAAGAAGAATGACAGCGGAGGGGAAGAGCCCTTCTCGAATATCAAGGTGTATACATATTCCCAGGAACTGTGTTAAAGGGCAAACTCCCTTCAGCAGCTGTGGGCTGAGGCCTGGGAATTATCTGCATTTCATAGAGTAGGGTAATTCTGATGCCTGCGTTTGAAGAGCAAGGAGTCAGGAGTCAGAGAATACCGCAGTGAACCTAGAACAGGGTTCAAGATCATGTGTCTCTCATAGAAGTGAATTTGTCCCTGGTCTAACCACTGTTAGATAAGACATGCCATACTATTATACATGACAGAATTTTGGATCCAATAACACTAATAAGTTTGACAGATGGAATTTATTGAGAAATTATATGTGCAAGGATATATTATCCCTTCATTTAGCTTCTATGACAGTTTTATAAAGTAGGCAGTCCTTTCCTTCATGTATATAAATTTGGTTTTTCAAGATAGGGTTTCTCTGGCTGTCCTGGAACTCACTCTGTAGACCAGGTTAACCTCGAACTCACAGAGATCTGCCTGCCTCTGCCTCCCTGAATGCTGGGATTAAAGGCATGCGCCACCACCGCCCAGTCATATGTATTTTTCAACCCTATATTTGGAAACAAAGATCAGAAAAGTTGAAGAAAATAGTCCTCTTTCTACAGGTTTTTGTCAGCAGTGTCAACACTAACTCTTTTGAGCCCCAGAGCACAGACACTGTAAACACTACAATATTAGTAAATGCTCTTGTAACATAGAAGAAAAAAACCATTGACTTGAGACTTCACCTTAGAGGCAGGGCTATGGAATGCTGCTTAGTGGCCAGGGGTTTGTGTGTCATGGGCAAGGCTCTGGGTTCTACCTGAGTCCCTGCAAAACACACACACACACACACACACACACACACACACACACACACACACACTCACAAACACATGCATGTACACACGCATGTGAGAGGCACAGCAACATGGAAAGCTTTGTTCTACATTGTCAATCCCAAATCCACTTCTATAGCTCTTTGTATAATAAATAAATTTATTAAGATAGCCCCTTCTCTTTTCTTGCCCCCTCCTCTTCAAGTTTCACATAGCAAAGTGCTAGGAGAGTTTTATTTCCCTTGAAATAAAACATCAATTTTTTTAGAAGGGTGATCTGCTGCTTTTTAAACACAACTTGACTTCTTCCTAATCCTTCCCATCGTGCTTCTGGTCCTGGCCACACCGTGATTTCTTTGAGGAATGCGTTGCGTTTCCTACTTGGTTTGACTGCAATTGTTTCTCTTTGTTTGCTCATCGGCTTGGCCATTCATTAAACAAATACACACCCAGCATCCTCCACTGTCAATATTATCCTAGACACAGACAGCTTGGAAGCAGACTGAAAATATTTGTTTGTTTGTTTTCACAGTGCTGGAGATCAAACCCAGGGCTTTGCACATTCCAGGTAAATGTTATACCATTAATTATCAGCCCAGCTCCTAACATAGTTTTGAGTTTAGAAGGATAGAATACAGTGTGTTGAAAGCATTGTCACTGTTCAGGGAGATTCTATAGTTATTTAGACATGGCCACTTCCTTTGCAGGCATTAAGCAAAGAAATAATGTATTTATCTATATCAGTGGTTCTCAACCTGTGGGTCATGACCCCTTTGAGGTTGTATATCAGATATCTACATTATGATTTACAGCAGTAGCAAAATTACAGTATGAAATAGCAGCAAAAATAATTTTATGGTTTGAGGTCACTACAATGTGAGGAACTGTATTAAACGGTCGAAGCATTAGGAAGGTTGAGAACAACTGATCTACATCAACCATACTTCCACCGCCATTCTTCAGACCCCAGTCACTTCAAGCACCAGACAAAAAGGCTAGGGAAGACTAGTGATCTTTCTCAAGGATACCATGGGCCTGAAGCTGTTTATGACAGTACTTTTCTCCAGGAATGAGATATGTCAAGAATGGAAAACAGACGATGCAACAAAGAAATGCTTAGGTAAAGTATGGTGCCTCGTGCTGACCAACTTTCATCCTGTCAAGCTATAACAAGGAATAATTACACATTCCAGGAGCAATCTGAAGAGTCTCTAAGACATAATGCAGATATCATCAGACATTAGCAGCATGTGTTCCTCCTGGCTGATAAGCATGCTATTGCTCCCTATATTATTAATACATATTTCACGGTGTTCCCAATCATAAACAGTGAAGAAAAAGAAGGCGAATAAAGGGAAGGTAGGTGTAATCTAGCCACGTCCTAGTCTTTGGGTAACTCTTTCTCCTGTCTCTGCCTCCACTGCAGCAGCCTTAAGTCCAATCTTTCCACTATTTGCTTAGATTTCTGCAGGGATTATCTGTTCATTTACATCTTCAATGACGTCAGTTAGAACTTAGAGACATAGAAATGAAAGTCTCTTTCCTGTCTTTGGATTTCTGCATCCAGAGTTTGAATATGTCTTCTCGAGTAGCCTCCTGGCCTCTGGCCTCCATGCTACCTTAGCAGTGATCTTTCAGAATCATGACTTTGAGATTGTCTAAAATCCTTTAGAGGGGACACTGTCCCTGTGGATGTCAAACCGTCTCGGGATGATATGTGGTACTCTTCTGTCAGGCCCCTGGTTTGCTTTTCCAGTTATATCTCTTGCTCCTGTTCTCCATCTGACCTAAATTTCACATCTGCTAAAGCTGGTGTCATTAGATGCACACAAACCACAACCACCACGCTTATATACACTGTGTTGGTGCTGATGCCTTTTCCTACATAAAACCTCTGTAGTCCTTATTTGCCTAGCAACTGCAGTTCAATCTTATGACTCAGCTCAGGGTTCCTCCCTTCCAGACAGGGCTTGGGCCCTTCTTAGGAATTCTCATTAGTGTTGACCTATGTCATTATGTGTATCATTCTGTACTGAGCCTGTTTACAGTTAATGACGCCCCATTTCTATGGTGGGAGGGGGACAGAGACAGTATATTATCTTTCTAACAGTCTAAGGACAGCACACAAAGATTGCTGAGTCAACAAACTTAGGTTTCTTTCCCAATCATGAGTTACTTCATAATGACACTTAGCCGAGTCCCTGTATACAATTAAATGAGAAAACCCAGGTATCAGGCACAGCACATAGCATACCATGATCACATAACCAATTCAAGCTCTTATTATTTCCGTTATGTTTTAATATTCCCTCAGTGAGAGTGTACTCAGTGTTTGATAAGTACTCCATTTGATGAACGAAACTTTTATGAGAGAAATAGCAACATCCAAATTTAAGAATATTGATTGGACCTAGACATTTTTTTGAGGTACATCTCATGCATTCTCATGCATTCCAAGACACCCTTGAGCTTGCCATGTAGTTAAGAATGCTCTTGAATTTTCCTCATTCTCCTGCCTCGACTTCCCAATTGCTAGGATCATAGATATGTGGCATCATGACTGGTTTTATGTGGTGTTGGGGATTGAACCCAGGGCATCATGTGTGCTAGGCAAATATTTTAATAACAACTGAACACTATTCCCAGATCTGGCTGTCTTTTTATTTTAAGTACCTGGAAAGAACATCTCAGAAAGGAGGATCCACTGGCCAGGATGAGGAGAAGAAGACAAGATGATTGAGGGGAAGTGATGCTGGGTGGAGATTTATGGATGGTAAGGAGAAAAAGGGGGAGGATAATTAGGAGTCAAATTAAGCTCTTGCAACTTGCTCATTATACAGAGCCATTTCCTGTTGGCAATAAAAATTGATGAAATTATGCAGCACCCCTTTTTTTTACTTCTTGTAGGAAAGCATCTTTCTCTGCCTCTGACTAAGCTGATTGGTTGGAAGTGAGTGGTTTCCCAAAGTGGGTCAGTGAGTCCAAACCTGGAGCGTACATATAACACCATCAGATGATGTGGATCACACGTTTTCAGGCTGAAGAAAGACATGGTGATCTTCAAGTCAGAATGGGAAAAGACTGCAGCATCCATGGAGTTCAAGGAATTAATTCTCATGAATTCTGAGGTTGGGCTATCTCCACCAACTAACTCTCTGACATTTGGGCCATCTCTGATCAGAATAACCTAGTGTCCTTCCAGGGATGTCTTTTTTGCTTCTTCTAGCTTAATTTGGGCTTTGATCACATGCACTGCAAAGAGTTATAACTAAACTTGATCTCTCTGGCTCCACTTCCCACCATATGCCGCTGTACACCTTCTGTCCTGTTTAGTCCAAACCACTCCACACACCCTAAAAAAGCAGCCATACATTTTCACATGCCCTTGCCTTTTCCTAAGTTGCCATTTCAGTGCAGAATTCTCTGGTTCCTAACAAAATCTTTTCACTTCTCAAGACTCAGTTCCAATGCCTGCCACTCAAGTACACACCCCTGGTTCATCCAACCCAACCATGCATTTCTCAGCATGTCCAAGATGCATTGTGTGTTTTCCCATTTGTTTTCATGCATCTCTGTGCTATGGCTGCCTTATTATCTGTCTCCCTAGACTTTATTTCACCAGGGGAAGGCCCAGGTCCCATTCATCACTCATACCGTGCGTCTTAGGGTCTATGGCACAGTTCTTAGTTGGATTTTCTGAAGGTTTGTCGTATGAATGATTCATCTGAGTGGGCCTATTAAAAGGGGGGGGGGTGTCTGCTAGGACATTCATGCTTGGCATTTTACTGAAGCTGCAGGATGGATGTCTTTCTTGTGATGCCATTTCTTATAACTGTCAACATTTGCATCATTGAATTAATGACCTGTTTTCTGATTTGTCATCACTTTTCTCCTCTTATGACCAAATTTTCATTATGATAAGACTATTTCCTTTCAGAGCCAAATGCTCCATTTACTAAAGTAACACTTTATCTGGATATTGTGATGTCTTCCCCATGTCCTACTTTATTAAAATTATTAGAACTTTCATTTGCACTACTCAAGGTATTTTGTTTCTTTTAGAGATGTGAACAATTTTGAGGACTATATTTATTTCAGGATAGATGTACCTAAAATCAATATATGATTAAAATTGGCCAGAAGTTCTATTCTTTCTTACTTCACATTTTAGGCAACTAAAAATGAGGATGGGGTTTGAATGAAGAGAATGGATCAGCACAGCACTTGTATCTTAGTTCAATGCAGCTATCTACAATCAATACAGCTATGATAATCTCATTGTGATAAAATCCCATTGAAGTTCAACCATAAATCCTGAATCAAGAGAATAGAAACATAATTCAGAAAGATTTGTTGGGATTTGGGGAGTGGGGTACATGCAGTTGTGGGAAGTGAGTTCAAATCTCAGTTACTTCATTTACTAGCTAAAGGCCTTGTAAAACAACCCAGATGGTATCTGGATCCAAGGCCAGTCGGACAGTTCCCACAGAAGGCTTGGTCCATGACAGATGAGTCATATTGCATCCCAATACAAACAAGAAAGTAAACAGACAGCATTACCATGGGAAGCAGCATCTCCCTTCTCTGCCTCAAGACTGGCTCCGACTGGCTCTCCTCATTTGCCCCCTTCTAGGGAACAGGTGACTACTGTGAGCCTTTCATTTCAGAAAAGAGCAGGCCTCCCAGGATTATCAACCAAACACAGCATAACAAGATGCAACAAGACTAGGTACAAACCCTCATATCGAGGCTGGGTGAGGCAATGCAGAAGGAGGAAGAGGGTCCCAAGAGCAATGCCCTGCTTATTTCATTAAACATAATGGTCTCTGGTCCATGTGTACTGTCATAGGTGACAGGGCTGCATTATGGCTAAATAAATATATCATTGGGTACATGGATAATAGTTCCACTATCCTCATCTTGTGATGGATATTTAGGTTGCTCCCAATTATTAACTTCGTGAATTGTGCTGCCATGAACACAGGAATGCCAGTGTGTTCAGTAAACTGACTTCGTTTCCTAAGGACACAAGTTAAACTGTGGCATTCGCAAATCACAGAGTAGTTTATTTTTAACATATATTTTGCATGTCATGATATATAGTATCTTTTATCTTTAACTGCAATTATGTAATATGTTTAGTCTTACATTTTTTATTTAAAAATTTTATATCATATAATATAGTTTGATCATGTTTTCCTCCTCCCAAACTCCCAGGTCCTCCAAATCTCCTTACCCACCTAACTTTGCATTCTTTCGCTTGAATAGTTTTTTGATAGCAGAAGACTGATTATAAGTTAAAATCAAGAAGATGGAAACATAGGCAAAAAATGGCCATATAACATGAACAGACAATTTGCAAAGGTACATGTTACCAAGAACATTTTCAAAAAATTTTACTTTCCCAGAAATAGATTAATATAATATAATAAGAAAATACTAAACATTTTACAATAGTTAATTATAAATTATGATTACATACCAGATTACCAAAAGTTGTGCCAAAGGATACTATTAAACGGGGGCAAGGTACAGGAATTTCACACATTGATGGAGTATAGTTATAACTTCTCTAGGAGTTAACCAGACACTAAAAGCCTTAAAAAATGTATAGGATTTTGACCTAGGAATTTCACTTCTCTGAGCTAATGACAAGAGTATAATTCAACAGCCAACAACAATTTAGAGACTTTTAAAAAATGCTAGAGCAGTAGGAATACCCTAAGTGAGTAGAGATGTTATATTATTTGTATAATGGAATACTATTCCACCTTCTTCAAAAAGTTCCATGGAAGAATATTTATCAACATGAAAACATACCAAAGATACAAAAGTATTCAGTTAAAAAAAAAGAAGCTGTGGGAGGTGGAAAGAAAAAGATAAAAATTCATAGACAGAGTGATCTTAGGATGTTGTCCATTGGATCTCGGTGTGGAGAGATAATGGGTTAATTTACACTTAAAGGTAAGTGTAACTTTCACCCATCAGAGCTAAAGCTTCTTTTTGAAGCAAAAGGAGACAGAAAGCTATATCTAGTCAAATTTCAGAGAAGAATTGACCTTGGGTTACCTGACCCCAACTGTTATACCTACAACACAACTCCTGCATCTGGAGCTCAGGGGATGTTCAGGAAGAGGGATGGGACAAAAAGGTTCTAATAGTCAGAGGACCAGGAAGTCTGTGAGACTGTGCCTTCCAGCTGTGACAGGAAAGCTACATCCATGGAATCTGAACAACAAGGCTGGGTAAACAAGACCCGAACAATTCCAACAACAGTAAGCATACTTACAAACATGGGGGAAATCTCATGGGTCCCAACTCTAGGTGAAGAGCGATCTGCAATGAAGAACTGCCGAGAGATGGAGCATCAGTGTTCCCCCAGAGCGAGGCCCCTGATTGATCACCCAATATCAAGTAGTCAGTCCTGGAAACATGCGTGTGTTGGCAACACTGAACAGACTCAGCAGGTTGTAGTTATATACTTATTCCGTCATATATATGGAATAACAATAATTAAAGAAGAGGAGGTCATGGATTTTTTTCAGGGGGGGGGTCAGGAAGAAAAGAAAGGGGAAATGATGCAATTATATTTTAAATTAAAAAATAGCTTCATATCATAACTCAGAGAGAGACACATGCACATAACAAACAACAACAAATCCCACAAAGCAAGAGCTTTGTTGTTTGTGTTTGTGTTCCAGAGTTTCTTCTTCAGCATTGGTACTGATGCCTACTTGTGCGTGCTTTCTTCTATGCAAACCTCATTCTGGCATTGCTCTTTGCACAGAGAGAACCTGGTCCCTCCCTCCCTCCTCCACACAGTGTCCCTGCACTGCTCTGATGAGCCCATTTTTAGCCAATGAGAATTAGCTCTATAGGTTCTACAGCCCACTTCAAAAGACACTTGGTTAAAACTACCCAATAGGTGCAACAACTGACCCTATTTGTCCTCAGTGCTGGACATAACATCATCACATCTACAACACCAATGCCATAGTGGACTTTTAAGCTGGCCCTTTTCTCGTTCCAAATGCAATTTCTTCATGCAAATAACCCTTAGCTTAGGCTTTGCTTTGGGAAGCACCTGAGCTGATTCATGCATATGCTAATTTCATTAAAACACAAAACACCAAAGGCTCACAGTTCTAAAGCACATGAGTAATGATGGCAGCATCAGATTTTACCATCCTTAGTAGGACCTCTACACTTCTGAGATTATAGGAGACTTTTCTGCTGCCTTGTATGGAAACTCAGTATTGTACACTATGGTATTCTTAACCACTTTCAGAGTACTCTTCAGATCTTTCAGGAAACAGGTCTGAAGTGATGCCAGAAATGGAAAGGATATGGACCAGTAACATCTTCCTTGGAGGAGTCCTTTATGCAGGGTAATCAAGAGGTTACTTAATATCACCCTTCTACCAGGAGCAGCAGCCCCAAAGATATCGATGCACTGAATACTTCTCAGACATAGAGGTCACCAGGAAAGGCACAACTCTTATAGGTCCGATAGAATAATGCTTTACTCATGTAGAGAAACGTTAGAATGGACTTAAGCCCCCATGATTAGGATGTCTCACTCTGCTGAAGTAACAGAGTCTGCACCCATCCCTGCCTCAGCCCATCCCTACTGGAAATAGATCTTGAAGTGTAGTTGATCAGGAGCCATAAGACAAATATATTTAAACAGAGAAATGAACTATACATCACATCTAGAACAGGTTAATGTTCCCAAAGAGACATGCCCAGTATGGGATGTCTTTCTGTATGCTGTGAATATGTGTTGCTCCCATTGGTTAATAAATAAAGCTCCTTTGGCCTATGGCAAGGCAGGATAAGAGCTAGGTGGGAAATCTAAGCAGAGATACAGGAAGAAGAAAGGCAGAGTTAGGTGTAGACACCATCCAGCCACCCAAGGTGCAAGATGCCAGTAGATCAGTAACACCCCAGCCACATGGCAAAGTATGGATTAATAGAAATGAGTTAATTTAAATAGTAATAAGTCTGAGCCATAGGCCAAACATTTATAGGTAATATTAAGCTTCTGAGTGATTATTTACAAGTGACTATGGGATGGGGCGGGACAGAGAAAGGCCTTTGGCTACATATGCCCCACATAGGCTGCAAGGGCTCTTTATCTCTCTGTAACAAAGCTCAAGGCTATGACCTATGCTCAAGGCTCATTCCTATACACACCAAAAAGGGGTAGAAAGGCTATACACACATGACTTCCTTCTTCAATTGGGAGCCTCGACTTTAAGATATGACTTTAATAAAAGGAAGTCCCATAGAGGACACGGATAAAATTCATCTCTGTGCTGTACATTCTGTCTAGGTAAGCCTTTTCATAAAGGCCAGTGGAGATATTACTATTTATGAAAAAGGATCACTTATCTTTCTGAGATTAAAAGGTTCTGTTATTTCCCTAATTTCCTCCCACATCCTGTCAAGTCTAGATAACCTAATTCAAGGGGGACACCCAAACCTACCATCAAAATTGATCAATGGCAGTCATTTCCCACGTCCCAGAGAAATTAATTTTATAGATATCATCTTTTCCATTTTAAGCATTTCTGCCACAACTTGGCTGTAAATGGCTGATGTCCAGTTTTCCACTGGCTTCTGATAGAGCCTAGCCTACAGTGATACCTGACTCAGTGTACTTATAGTTACTGATAATAGAATCCTGGTTACCTTTTGATGATCTTCAAAGAGAACATTCCTTCAGGAGGCTATGCTACTGAAAACTGAAACACTACCTTGGTAGAGGGGCTTCTGTCATTACACAAGACTCCCCTCACCCCCGAATATCTCTGCTGATGTTTTAAGGGGATTGCCTCAGTGCAAAGATGGGAATCAAAGTGGTCCAAATGGCAGCATATGTTCAGTATGACCTTGCACATCTTCTGACTTCTAACACGACTCTTTCCTAACAGCCTGTGGGTGAGGAAGATTGAGGAAGCATCAGAGGAGAATATAAAACAGCCCTCAGAGTCCTCACAATTGAACTTCTGATTCTAGTAGCGCCAGCCATATTCACGACCATGGGTATTGCAATGGATGATATCACAATGTGGTGGAAGTCAGGGGAACTGAAGTATAAGGTTGCTTTAACAGGGGAATTGATGTCTTTGGGTGAGAAAGTAAGTATCTTGTTTTTGTTTGTTTTTTCGAGACAGGCTTTCTCTGGGTAGCTTTGCACCTTTCCTGGAACTCACTCTGTAGACCAGGCTGGCCTTGAACTCACAGAGATCCACCTGGCTCTGCCTCCCGAGTGCTGGGATCAAAGGCGTGCGCCACCACCGCCTGGCGAGAAAGTAAGTATCTTAAGAACCTCAAGGTCTTACAGGTCCATGAAACCACAGTAAGATGACCCACCAAAATGGCTGAGGGAAGTTGGTGCTCTACACTATTACAATCATGTTGGGATATCCAGTTGTGATGGCTGATGCTGGTGGTCACACTGGCCTGTGGACATGTCTGTGGGGCAATTCTCTTAAAATATTACGGATTGATATAGGAGGACCCGGCCCACTGTGGGTAGTGCCACTCCTAGGCAGTGGGGCCTCCTCTGTTGCAGAGAAGGCAACCTGAGCAAGCCGGTGAGCATTGTTCCTCTGTGGTCTCTGCTTGGGTTCCTGCTCAAGGTTCCTGCCATGACTTCCTTCAATGGTGGACTGTCACCTGCACACCAAATCAGCTCTTTCCTCTCCCACTTGCTTTTTTGTCAGTGTTTTATCATAGCCGCAGAGAAGCAAAGTAGGACACCAGGGAATGATCAAAACAAGCCAGGCCAGTGGACCTGTTGCAGCTACCACTGTACCCTGGGAAGTGATCGAGCTCTTGAAGCGCCCCAATTTCATTATCCTTTTCATTATAACCAGAGGCCTCTCTTCAAGTCGAGTCCCAGAAGAAGAGTCAAGGAGAGCATCTGTATTTGAGTTGAGAAGGTGAAGGCCTGAGGCTCCTTTAGCTCCCTCCATTCCCCTCCTGACAGCCTCTCCAGGGGCTGGGCTAGTATGGTGATATTTAGGCAGATTTTGAAGTGGAAGCTCTAGCCAAAGAAGTGTGATAAATTCCAAAGAATATCCACCAGTCCTCCGTGTCAGAGAGGCCTCTGGCATAAGGATTACGCTGCGATTTACTGAACTCAACTCATTTATCTTCCTGGATTGCCTTTGACTGCCTGTCAACCCTGGAAGTTATTTACCTCCCCAGAGTTTAAAACTAATCCCTGGTTTTCTTCCTTTCTCTGCCACATTGCTCATTCACCTGTCAGATGGCGACTGTATTTCTTTTAGCTCCAAGATGTTTGTTTGCTTTGAACCTATAGGTAGATTATATGGTCTGAGTACTTTAGCGTGGGGAATTCCACAGATTCCTGCAACCATCGCAGAACATGAGTATAACTCCCACTCCCCTTTTCATGAGCACATGATAATTGTAACCGGAGTAATTGGTTACATTGTAACCTTTTTACAAATGCATGTAACATATTTTCATCATATTTGCCCTTTCTCACTCTTTTCTGCCCTTCTTTTGCCTTCACTGATTTTGCCCACTTCCCACCCAAATAGTCTCTTTCCTATTTTCATATTGTGGTTGTCTTTCTAAAAATCTAGATTCTGTACAAAATAAAAAAATATATATTTCTAAGTCTAGCTTATTTTGTTTAATACGATGATATCCAGTTCTATTCTATCCATTTTCCTGAAAGTGATAGAATTCTATCTTCCTTTATATTGGAATGAAACCCTATTTCAAATATATACCTGATTACCATTTGGCTAGTCTTCTCTTGAGGGGCATCTAGGTGGACTTAACACGCTATTGCCGTAACTCGCTGTTATGAACACGCTCTAACGAAATGGATACGCGGGTATCTCTAGACTCTAGAGTGTGAACACCTAGGTTTCTTCGGATATTCAGGATTGGTATAGCTGGGTCAAATGGTCGATCTCTTTTTAGTTTTCTAAGGAACATCTCCCACTGACTTTCATCGTGGTTGGACTAACTTGTACACTTCTCAGCTTACAAGGGTTTCTTCTCTCGAGCATCTGTTGTTTGTTGTATTAATTATAGGCATTCCGACTAGGATGAGATGGTATCTCCGTGTAGTTTTGATTTTTGTTTTCCTGATGACTAAGGACATTGAACATTTAACCTTGCTCTTTGATCTTTCTTCCATATTTTTTTCAAACTATAGCTTAATACTGACCTACCAGTTAAGGTGTGTCCACTGGGGGGTAACTAACAACTCTCTTGATTGGATCTGAGTCCTGTTCCACAGGAGGGAATCCATGCCTTATACAATATACATGTTCAAAACCCATGGCTAGGGAAGATATAGGCCCAAGAAGGGAACTAGTTGATGTTACTTTGTTAAATGTTCATGTTGTCAAATTGCCCTCTAAGCACATTTATTTATATTCACAGATTTGTGATGCTCTCTACCTTGGTCAGAAAAACATCTTATTGCAGTGGGTGGGGCTTAATGCAGAGACTCGGAGCTGTTCAAGGTGCTGAGATCAAGGGACAGCAAATGCTCAGCCACAGATGGGACATCTATCTCAACTCTCCCACCCAAGCTCAAGAAAAAATGTAAGAGCCAGAAGGTGGGGAAGAGGGTTGTGAAATGCTGTCCTCTGGACACATTATGGCTGCTGTGTACATGAACACATAGCAGCTGTGGTCACAAGATCAAGCCAGTTAAAATTTCCAGCATGGAATGGGGATGGGCTCCCAAGGCCCCTAACTGTAACTGTGGAGAGACTTGTACTTAATCAATACTAGAGGAGGGGTAGTCACTTCTGGAGGAGCTGAATGATGGCTACTGCTAGGTTGCCTATGTCCCAGTAGATGATGACACACCCAGGTGCATGTAGCCAGTACTAATTGGACTCATTGGGTTGTTTAAAAAAAAAAAAAAAAAAAAAAAGAGTGTGCTGGAGAGACAGCCCAGTAGTTAAAAACACATGGTGCTAGACATGCTAATGTGGAAGGGAGACAAGCCACTGGATTCCAGCCTTACCCAAAGGACTACAGGACCACAGCTGCGAGATGCTGAGGACTGGAGAAATGGTTTTTTCCTATGTTGGAGCCTCCTAACTGGTTACGAAATACCAGGAGGCTAAAGTCATGTGTACGCATCACTGAATGGACTCAGCAGATTGTACCTATAGGTTTATGCTCATGTGTGTGCAAAACAGTAACAATTAGGGAGGAGGAGGAGGCCAGGAGTTTGGGTGGGGGCGAGGGTAGTGGTGGGAGGATTTAGAGTAAGAAAACAAAAAGAAGATGGAGGAAAATTATGCAGTTATATTTTAATAAAAATACTAATTAAAAGGAGATATGGAAGCTGGGCGTGTGGTGGCACACACCTTTCCTCTCAGCACTCGGGAGGCAGAGGCAGGTGGATCTCTGTTAGTTTGAAGCCAGCCTGGTTTACAGAGTGAGTTCCAGGATAGGCTCCAAAGCTATAGAGAGACCCTGTCTTGAAAAAAATAAAAAAGGGTGACAGGACTATGAGGCAGTTGGCCACACTGCATCTACAGTCAGGAAGCTGAGAGAGAGAGAGAGAGGAATGGAATGTCCAGCTTACTTTCTCACACCCAAAGATTGATCCCATGGTGATTTCAAACTGTTCGAATTGACCAGTAAGATCAACAATCAGTGTCTGTCCCACTTGTGGTACTGTTGTGGCAGCATAAAATACACTGAGACAGTATTTCTAGTCACTCCTAAGACTATGTGAAGAGGGGGCCTAGTGGAGGCGGACATAATGCTTCTCAGTAACTCCATCATAACTGGCACCCTCTGTCGTGTTGTGGAAACCTGCTGTTTCTTCAGCTGAGGACCCGGGGAGAGGTTGCTCTGGACTTCGGACGATGCTGAATGAAGTGTGTGCATATTTAAACCCTAGCCTGACAGAGCAATATCAATTAGGAGTTCAGTGAAAGGTGAGGCTCTAAACTAAGTTATATTAATATTGAAGAGGATGAAGCATGCCCACAAAGACAAGCTAGTATATTTCCTAATGACTGTATGACGCTATGACTCTAGCCCCAAGTTCCGTGCTGTGACCACGGACCACTGTAGTCCTTTATTCAGCTGAATGACTTCAGTAAAGAAGGGGATCATAGCTCCCTCTGGGAGTTTTCCTGTAAAAGTGAGATGTTATCTTGAGAAGGTTATGATATGCATATGCATGGCCTTTTCAATTCACACCTCCGCAACTTGCCCACACTGGTCGCAAAAACCGGATGCTGCTCGGATGCTCGCGGGGAGTCTGCGAAGTGTCCCCCATTTGCAAGGACACACAGCTGCTACCTAGAAGAATGTGTGAATGGCTATCTCTTTTCAGCAGGCTGCCACCAAAGCATGCCTCAAGGAAACGTGAAATCTGGCATTACACTGTCACCTTCTGGTGTCTGGGTTTCTGGAGAAAGCATCAGGCACTGGGCTGCATTCCTCAGCAGCCCCACCTGCCTTTGGCCCAGGCTTCACCAGGAGATACTTTCTTTCCTCCTTCTGATTCTTTCTATGACCTTAGATTCAAAGAGAATAAGCTTCTGTAGGGTAGGTCCTTCCCACTCTTCAGGGTCATCTGAAATCCTAAGCCTCTCTGTTCCCTAAGTATCTCGCCTTTATACATTCCCATTGACCAGCCTATTGTCTGTGCTCTGTGAACGCCTTACCTGTGTGTGTAGTTTATCTTTCCTATGAGGCCATGAGCTCCTTGAAGGCAAACACTCTCTTGTCCTGGTACACATTCTCACAGCCCATGATCTCAGTACTTTGTACATCACAGGCATCCTGAAAGAGCCCTTTGATGAATGAATTCATTAGCAGAATTCACGAGCTGACAACACATCTAAGCTCCAGGTTAGGCCACCACATCCTTCTCACACAGGAATGTGTGCCCTGCTTGTCCTGAGTCTTAGAACAGGGACAGTGCCTGGGGTTCCATATTTCTACCTCCCAACTGATCCTAATGCTGCTGGCTCAGGGCTTTTACTTTAGCATCAACATCTTAGACAGAAAGAAAATGAGACATGAATAGATCTCTGCTTTTTGTTCTTTTACAGAGCCACACCTAGTTCACAATTCTGGCTTGATGCAAATCTCAACATTTTCGAGACTTTTAGAAATATTCAATAGCCAATTAAATGTCTACTATACAGTAATAACAGTGCAGGCAGCAGGATAATTCACTGAGGTGTTCATTTGCATGCACCCTTCCTTATTTCTCATTCATTTGTTGGAGCAGAGTCAAGCTCATTCAAACTCTGTGTATCTCAGGTTTCAAGAAGTCAGGGTGGGAGGGAAAAGCTATTGAAGGCAACCCTTCCATCCTTTTGGAAAGCTGAGTGATTGAAAAAATCACATCAGATATTCTTTGGGAATTGGGGAAAGAAAAAAATGAAGGAAAAAAGGAAGGAAGAGTAGAATAGTGGAAGAGAGAGAAAGTGAAGTATCCTTAGAATTGAGAGAAAAGGGAAATTAGAGTGTGTGGTGTGTGATGTGGATATGGAAGTCACATACTTCTAGGATGATGTGGACCCTAGAAATTGATGTCTGAATAGTAAACATGGTACACTTGTACTTAGAAGGTTTTCCATTGCTTTAATTCTATATAACTATCCTATCCCTCCACCACATCTACACAACTGTCTTAAGGTTTATATTGCTTTGAAAAGACACCATGATCATGACAACTCCTATAAATAAAAAAATTAATTGGGGTGGCTGTCTCACAGTTTCAGAGGTTCAGTCCATTATCATCATTGTGGGGAGCATGGTGGCATGCAGGAAGACATGGTGCTGGAGGGGTATCTGGGAGTCCTACATCTTGCAGGGAACAGGAAGTGGACTGAGTATCACCTTGAGTGAAGCTTGAGCATATTGAGACCGCAAAGCCCACTTCCACAGTGATACACTTCCTCCCACAAGGGCATACCTATTCCTATAAAGCCACACCTCCTAATAGTGCCGCTTCCTTTGGGCACTGTTTTCCTTCAAATCAACATAACAACCAATTCACTCATTTAATCAAGGACCCAAAAGAAAATGAAAGTGGAAGAGGAACGACTCTAATGTTGAGAAAACATATCAACCAGCAGGTGAGTTTGGATACTGGGTTTAGTTAAAATGAAATGTTTACTTTCTAGCTAAATGTGTGAGACAGGATTCATACTTGAGGAGAAATCTGAGTGATGAGAAGGAGGAAAACAGAAAGGAAGGGAACAAGACAATGAATATAAACATCTGGTTGAGATGTTGTGTAGTAATTATGCACTAGGATGATATTTAAGATATATTGGGTTAAATTTCACCACTTCTCATATTTTCAAAATGAAGCTATTAGAAAATTTAACATGACATCTACAGCTTACATTTTACTTCCAATGTGCAACTTCATTCTCCAAGAACTTATTAACTAAACCTCATCTCCCATCTCTTTTCCCTTTCTTCTTGTCTCAGTGTCACAGTAGTGGGGTCTTCCATGCAACAAAATCTATACACATGGAACTAACATGGTACCTGGAAGCTTTTACCTATAGATCACTGCATAGCTTTTTTCCTTACTTCATTTAAGAAGACTCACTTCAAAGAGGCATTTCCTCACCCCCTCTCTGAGCCCTCGTCTTCTCTCTTCTTTACTCTACTTTATTTTAAAAATGCTTTTACGAATTATTTGTATTGTTTTAAAGTGTGTGTGTGTGTGTGTGTGTGTGTGTGTGTGTGTGTGTGTGTGTACATGTGAGTGTAGGTGCCCGCACAGGTTAGAGAAATCAGATCCTCTGGGGTTGGAATTACTGGAGGCTGTGAGCCAATCAGCGTGGGTGCTGGGGACCTAACTTGGGTCCTCTGCAAGGGTAGAATGCATTATTCACTGCTGAGTTATCTCTCCAGCCCCCACTTTACTATCATGTGCATCAGATTGGCAGTAGGACACCTCCAAATATGAGAGAAAGGCATGGTGTGCAGTAGGCACATGATAGCATATATGGAATGATTGAGTCAACTAACACTTGATGTAGATTAGTTCACTGAGAGCTTTGCATAACTTCTTTGCACTTAACTATTATAATCCATTTGTAAATAGATACTATTATGATCTCAGTCATACACATGAGAAAACCAAGGCTTAGAAATGTTAATGAAAACATTATAATATGCTCTGCATGATTTAGACTGGTTTAGTTGATTCTTGGATGAGGATACCATTACTGGAAACCGAAGCCCAAGTAATTATTTGTTGAAGGCCATATAGCCAGGGAGGAGCATGGCTGGAAAAGAAAAAGTTTGATTCTGGAACCCTCACCCTCCTGCTTCTGGGCATGTCCCCAAGATTTTTGCATGCAAAATGGGCTCAGATCAGGATCTGACTTTAGCATGAGGCTCTTAACCCCTAGATAATGCCATGTCTAGAATATTTCTTCGTGTGCTGCCATTGCCTCCTGGTGCTAGTTAAACTTCCACCTCTTCTTAATTCTATTTCCACTCTTCATTCATTATCTAAAATGTTAAAGACCTTGCAGGCTCCAACATGCTTGCCTTCTCATGCTTCCTCTTCCTCTGAGCACTCCTGGTTTCCTTCATTTTCCAGAATGGAAGTCCAAGAGAACCTTCTGTCTCTTTATTCTCACTCTAAAGTCTAAGCTAAGCATTTCTCCCTTCCCAGCATTTTGCTTTTCTCCTTTTCTTTAAATCCCTATTGTCACAGACCTGGGTCAGGGTTTAATCCATGCAGAAGTGGGCTGTGGGATTATGATGGTGAACTTTCTACTTGTTGATTGATTCTCCTACCACATCTGAGGAATCTTGGAAACTGATGAAATAATCAATTGAAATAATCAATTGTCTTCTCTCAAAGCTTTGAATGCATGCCCTCTTGCTTAAAAAGGGAAGTCTTTTCAAGTTTGTTCAATGCCACCCTCAACTAGGGCTAACCTGTCTTCAAGCCCCAGTTCCCCACCCCCATCCCACTTCTACATCTGACTTGCAATCGGTCCACTTGACTCACAGTCCGACATCGTATTGCCTGGTCCCATCATGCATTATATTGCTCTTAGCATCCTTGGCTGGGCACCTCTGTCTCATCCCCTTCTACCATCTGACTCATATCAGACCCTTCTGCAAAGCCTTCTTTGAGCATCCCGTCTGTCATCATTCCACCAAGCCTCAATACCAAGTAGCGATTATGTGATTTTCCTCATGAAATCTCTTTGTGGGTTACTCTGAGATTCCTGGCAAAATGCCTTTATTCCTTGTTTATTGCCCTCTTCCATGGTGCCGTGTGTTCACTCAGGGCTCCCTCCAGTAAAAATAATTTGGGGGATTTAAGGGATGTTAGTAAAGTGCTGGCCTCGCAAACAAGGGGGCCTGAGTTAGATTCCCAACAACCCATGTAAAAAGCATGCTTGAGATCTCAGCCCCCGGGAAGCAGAGATGGGTATACTCTTGGGGGTTGCTAACTAGCCAGCAAGTCTATTTGTAGACTTCCAGGCCAGTGAGAGATAGTCTCAAAAAAAGGAGGGGCAGCACCTGAGGAACAATACCTGAGGTTGACCTCTGACCTCTACCTCTGGATATATTTGCATATGAACCTACACATACATCTGCACACATGTGAACATTCACACAAAATAATTTCAGAGTTATTCATATTCATACATAGAATCCAGAATAAGGAGGGTTTGGAGGTCAAAGATTATATTTTTAAGTTTGAGAACTTTAACTTAGCATATTCTTATTTAACATAGCTTATTCTTGTTTTTTTCTGCTTCATACTTTATGCAAGTAAATAATACTAAGATGTAAATTTTTTAACATTTTATTTATCTGTAGACACAGAAGAGAACTTGGAAACGGACCTATATAACTATTTAATTTCATAGACTATAAAATGAAGCTCAGACTGGATAGAAGCCAGTGGAAAATCTAGAATTTGCATGAAGATTTTCTGACTCCCAGGGTTTACCATAATCTACTGAATTTGATCTGGAGGAAAAAAAAAAAAAGACTCCCTTTGATTGATGGATCATTGGAGATTGACTTATTTAATATTCTGTTTGGGATTTTTGACTGTAATTCTGCAGCATTAATCACTTGTAGTCAGCATGAAGTTTACAGCTTGTGGTGATGTTTCATCTACATTATCCAAAATGATGCTCACAACTTCCTTGGGATGCTGGTGTCGGCAAATGGAAAATCCGAAGTGAGCTGGGCTCAGGGAACATAGGTGCATGCAAGGTGGCTGTGCAGGCTTTTCTTGTACGAAAAAATTATCTTTTCCTGATTGAGCGATAAAGGCATCAGGTACCTATTTCCTGGGGCAATATGGATTTTGCCCATAAAAGCAAAAGAGAAAACAACCATGGGACAGTTTCTGTACATAAAGTCTAAAATCACATGATATGGCAGTTCCTGGTTCTTAGGATAGGAGCCGAGAAAGTTGAGTGCTGGGATTGGCAGGAGATTTGAGCAGGACCTGGGAGCCCAGGCAGGATTTACATCGCCGTGAGGCCTAAAGCACACAGGTGCAGTCATCCTTTTCTTTTCCTGTAAAGTCTACATTTTATAAAACACTTCGATATTCATTCTTCCATTTAATCCTTTTGAGATCCCCAACCTTTAAATGGGCAGTTCTCCTGAGGTTGAGAGAGCCGGTATAACCTCTCAGTGAGTATTACCCATTCTAGAGAAGATTATTTGGAATATAAACTCCTTCTATTAAGGTGAAAATTAAATTCAGAAAAAGTAGGGCATAGATGGGCGGGGGCTGGGGATAGCACTGACTAATGTCGTTCGGAGTCCCTTGTCTGTATTTTGTCATTCTAACAAGGCAGCCATCTCCTGCAGGTACCAGCTCTGAGGAATGAAACTGAGTCCAAGTGTGCTAACTGTATATTAAACTGGTGTTAGATCACGAAGTATCAACTCAATCTGCAAAAACAGACCCCTGTGTTTTTTTTTTATTGACACAGGCTTCTCTTGTGATTTACCACAGCTGGGACAAGATACCTGAGAGAACAATGTGATGTGTTGGTGAACAGTTTCAGAGAGTTCAGACTAAGGCTGCTTGGTCCTATCCACTTTAGAAGAACATAACAGCATTGGGAATAGGAGGCAGAGGAGGTTCTTGAACTCATGTCAATGAGGAAACAGAGGGAGCATACAGGGGATGGAATTGGTAGGTATAGCCTTCCAAGGCATGCCCCTTTGATTTTCTTCCTCTAGCTAGGACCTACCCCTAAAGTTTCCAGAGCCCTCGAAAAGAGTTCTACTACCTGGAGAAGAACAAATATTCATTTCCTGAGCTTGTGGAGGAAACATTGAATATTCAATCCATAACATTACTGGATAGAAATATTGGGAAAGGTGACATGTCAGGGGTCAATTTTATGACTTGAGTACTTGAAAAAGACTTCCAAAAGGTTATTACAAAAGTTAAGCAACCTTTCTAAAACTAGAGGGGGGTTTAGACTAGTCTGGTAATGGTCATAACCCACATCTTGCATTGGTTAAAATATGCTAGTCACAGGTTTTCAGCCTCATAGCTGCAGGAGAATACTAATGAAAATAAGTATACGCCATCATTATTATATTTTAAGCTCCCACTGACCTGTCATGGCATTTTATCTTTGACTTTACTTCTGTCTGACTAATAGGCTATATGTACTCTCCCTTCTGCATTTCTGGGACTGCCCTGGTTGACACAGCTATTAGATGGCTACCATTAGGACTGGTTGCTATGGTATCAGAGTGAAAGAGGAGTTTGCCATTTCATTTTCTAGTGTAATATAAACAAGAAGGAGACCCAAGTCTACTGAGGGGAGTCCAAATGCAGGTACAAAGCCAGGAACTAAGGGGCAGATAGAACAAGGAACCAGAAACAAAGGCCTGGATAGAGAGGAACAGAGGTGAAGTAAGGGGAATCTTGAAGCAGATCTCACCGCATTCCACTGTTAGCTCAGGTATTTGCATTAGTGGTGCTCTTAGCCAGGCTCAAAGGTGATGCCTTCCATGCCAAAGGAGCACTTCACTTCTCTGTATGACCATCATTGGAGAATTTTCATTTTAAAAAATGATTCTTGGTTAGAGGAGAGTAGAGGAGTGAAGGAAGAGATAGGTAGGTAGGTAGGTAGGTAGATAGATAGATAGATAGATAGATAGATAGATAGATAGATAGATAGGCAGGCAGACAGACAGACAGGCAGGTAGATAACAAATGAATAAGACTCCATCATCTATGGATGATGAGGATAAGCCATGAAAACTAATTATGAATTGACAAAATCACTCTTTATACATCACTATGGAGTAGTTTTGCTTCCAGCATAAAACCATCTGATGAGTGCGGATCCATTTTGTTCAGAGAAACACCAGGTTACTGGCATTTCCAGACCTCATCCAAGACTTTGGTTCCAATGGGATCACACCATGAGAAAGCAGCAATTTACCAAATAGGACATCAATGCCTCATATGAGTTAATGAAGCTTCTCAAGTGCCTTTCCCTACTACACCCAAATAGTAAGATTGCCTGTCCATTTTTATAAGTGATATGTTCAGAAAAGATCTAAAAAAGAATCTGATGTTATTCTGATAATAGTCATTGTGGTAGTTTGAATAGGAATGGCCCCCATAGACTCATGTGTTTGAATGTTTGGCCCATAGGAAGTGGTACGATTTGAAAGTGTGGCCCTTGTTGGAAGAAGTGTGTCACTGTCTGCATGGGCTTTGAAATCACACATGTTCAAGCTAGGTCCAGTGTCACAGTCTCCTGTTGCCTGTCAATCAATGTGTAGAACTCTCATCTCCTTCTCCAGCACCATGTCTGCCTGTATGCCACCATGTCCTGCCATGATGGTAATGGACTAAACCTTTGAAACTGTAAACCAGCCCAATGAAATGTTTTCCTGTATAAGAGTTGCTATGGTCATGGTGTCTCTTCACAGCAATAGCACCCTAACTAAGACAGTCATACCACATTATTATTACTGTTCTAAGTTAAATGGAAGAAGATAAAATTTTAGATGAACACTGTTGGGCATTTTTAATATTAAAACATTTTTATCATTTAAACAGCTCAAGAGTTTCCATGACAAGAAAACAAAAAACAAATTATTTGGAAACATTACATATATTAGAGAATTTTTTGTATCATTTTACTTCACATACAATGTATGGAAATAATGGCAAACTCCTGGTTTAAGTTATAATTTTGTTTCCTAGGACTTCTGAGAGGTTTTTTTTTTTTTTTTTTTGCTTTTCGAGATAGGGTTTCTCTGGAGCCTGTCCTGGAACTCACTCTGTAGACCAGGCTGGCCTCAAACTCACAGAGATCCGCCTGCCTCTGCCTCCCAAGTGCTGGGATTAAAGGAGTGCACCACCACTGCCCGGCGAGAGTTGTCTTTCAGATAAAAACAATGACAATGATTTTTATTTCCTTTCTTGGTTCATGGACCGAATGTATTAGACACACACTATGTGAAAAGACTTGTGCTCAGATGTTCCTTTTTCCTGCCTGAAAGCAAATAAATAACCACATATGACAAAGGCATAGAATGTGTGGTAAGTAGGCAAACCTACAGGATGCCTAAGTCATTGTTAGTTCAGGCCATGGGAAAGCTGTGATGGGGTATCCCCAGTGTACATTGTCATTGCCAGGCAAGATACATAGCTCTTTCCTCAATTAGGAATGAGAGCTAGTTTATTCTGGACAAATATAATTCCCTGACTGTGGCCAAGAAATACAGATTTATGTTACACCATACTCTAAGATGGTATTTTTATAATTGACGGTATATTTATAATATAATATATAAGACGGTATATTTATAATATAATTTTTATAATATTTTATAATTTTATAATTTATAAATCATGGTGTTTTTATAATTACAGAACAAGAATATTATAAGTCAGACAGTTTCCTAATATCAGAATGGGGAACTATCAGAGAGGTGGGTTACAGCATAGCCTGGCAGTTTTGTTATAAGTCTCAGGTCTATCTGATGATGTTCTCAGCCTTTCACATGGTGGGAACTAGGGTCTGTTCATACATTCCAAAGGAATTTACCTGAAAGGTGCAAGAATGTTAGGTCTCATGCAGGGTTGGGCAACAAGTAGGCTAAAGTTGACTCAAGATAGCCTGGCTCCAGACCTACAACATTCTCTACATCACTTCTCTACCCCACTCAAGTTCTAATGAGTCAGCCATACTTGTAGTTGCAACTTCTTTCTGGGAATTTCCCTCCCCACATCTACATAGTACTTAGCTGAGGCACACACTCTGCTCTGAACCACAGAAATACCAAGGATAACGAGAGATCTGTCCTTAGGATTGAGCAGCTTACCCTAAGCAAAATCCCTTTTCCTGGTTAGCTCCTCCCTCATTGAAAGCCCCTTTGGTCTGTTTTTGTCTATCCTTCTGAGGCAGCCATGTATTTATTTTGTCCTCAAGATGTCTGACAAAGACGGCCTTATCCTACACTTTTGCAGCAGTATGAGTGGCCACCATCACAGCCCGACTTCATAAGGAAGGAACTGCTATTTACTGAGGGCCATCTGTAGCTAGAGTTTTACTCTCCGGGTCCCGTCAAGTCCCGGCAGTCCTGTAGCCCACTTATAAAATAAACATAAAGACGCTTATATTATTTAAACTGCTCGGCCATTAGCTCAGGCTTACCATTGTCTAGCTCTTACTCTTATACTCAGCCCGTTTTTGTTAATCTATATGTCGCCATGTGTTCCATGGCTTTACCTGTTGCCTTTACAAGATGCTCCCTAGACGACAGGCTGGTGTCTCCTCATCTCTGTCTTCCTGTTCTTTCAGTTCTCCTCTCTACTAGTCCCGCCTATACTTCCTGCCTGGCTATTGGCCAATCAGTGTTTTATTTGTCAATCATCATCCACAGCAGCCATACCCAGACAGAGCAATATGGAGACAACAGTAAAAAGCCCAATGACACTAATAGGGTGAAAAGTCTTCTCTACTTTTAGTCTTAGGGACAATGGGCCAATTGTTTAACCTCTCTGGGTCCCAAAGTTCCTCTCTCACCTATGGAATTGAACACTAACAGCATTTGCTTCACAAGGTCAAGACTCCCATCTGAGGAACTGTGTCTAACAGACTTAGTCCAAACTATGGTGAATAGTATTAATACCTTATTAAAAGGTAGTTATTCTTCATTTTATCTTTTGAGGACAGGTATTTATCTTTAAAATGAACTCAGAGTAGACATCTTGCTTTTAGTTGAGGAGTAGAGAAATCTGTCAACATATCCAAGAGATTGACACCCAAAGAGACAGAGGCCAGATTACCTATTTAAAAACAAACAAACAAACAAACAAACAAACAAACAAACAAACAAACAAACCATTGGCCTAGAACCTTCTGTGAGCCAAGGAAATGAACTAAGCAGTGGAAAGAGTCAAATTACTGTGCCTCAAACACTACAGGAAGCCACAGTCTGCTCAACAGCCTGGATTTGATTAGTAACTAACAACCTTCTCAACATTCACCCAGCTTCCAACGTAGGAACAAAGAGGAAAAACCAAACATATAGCCTTCACTGATCATGTGGGATGCGTCACATCTTCTCAGCACTTCTGCCATGAGCCCAGCCCAACAGCCTGCATCAGTACACATTTGAGTGCTCCTCTCATTTCGACTCAAAGCCATTCTCATTCCTATGTCCACCAGTATATCTTTACCAAAAACCTGTTCTGACGTTTGTCACCCTGTGCTAATAAGCTCTAATGATGGTCTCCGTTTGCTATCTTTTAGGTGCTCTGATTTTATTGCCCTCTCCCAGAACACAACAGAGGAGAAGCTGGACCTTCTCTGGGCTCACCAGTCCAGTCCAACACCTCACATAATGTCTGCTTCTCTCACACACAATTGAGTGAATGGACATGCCTGTCTTCAAATCCTATAAGGTTATCTCTGCTGAACTAATGAGAAACTGAGAGCTGTGACAAAAGGACTTTGCCCATGACAAGAGGCCACACTAGTGACAGGGGTTGTGTACAGTGTGGCTCCTCTGCTGCTTGTGTAGTCCCCTTGAATCACAAAGCTGGGAGCCAACGGGTCCCTTACCCACATGAAGCATTAAGAAAGCAGTGATGCTCACTCACAAGGTGTTTTTCAGCCTTTAATGAGATCCTGTGGGTGAAAGAATCCAGCAAGGGTCTGGGAAATGAAAGAGAATCTCTTCTTTGTATGCTTCATGGCCTTGTTTATATTCCCTCTACTGTGTAGAACTGTGAAAATAGAGAGCATGGGAAAATAAATCAACTTGGTTATGCTATCTATCCATCAGCTATTACTTCTTCAAGGAAATAACCTTTCAGCTTTTCACGTTTGATTGGAATATTTCTTATTGGGTATGTTTTATCAATTCAACAATAGATAACGTTGACATTAATGAAATGAACTTTTGATACATAAAGGGCATGATTGTCTGATTTGAATTTGAACATGGTTTCTTTATTTGAGAAATACATAGCTTGAATATTTATTTGAAGGCATTACACTACATATAAGGGGGATTATAAGGACTAAGAGACAGATCCTGCCCGCAGGGGTAGATCCATATAAGACAACTCACAAAAACCCTCAGATATAGGCAACCCATCCTCCAGGTTTTGGGTGTCAGCATTCCTTTCATGCATGTGAGTGTAAATTTCTGCCTGTCAAAAGGTACCCTGCTTTCTTAGTTTCAGCCATCAGCTATTTCATTTGTCTGCCATCCCCCTGCTCTGAATCCATGCCAATTTCGGTCTCTAATTTGGCTTCCCACAGGGTTTTGCCCTTATAAGAAGTAGGCAGTGATCACAGGAAACTGAAACTATTTCTCTTTTCTAATGATGGCTCATCATGGCTAACCAATAAGGAAACTTCTGGTGATGGTATGACTTTGCAAAAAAATGAGAGTAGAGAGGACACAGGCAAATATCTCATCTTCTGTACTTTTGTCTAGGGTGTCATTCTGGATACTTCCTGAGATTCAGGAGCTTGAAAGCAGCTTCCCCCAGCATCTTTGGATCTTATACTCACCGGGTGTGGTGGAAGCGAGGCAATTTATTTTACAACTTCGCAAAGCTGAGTGTCAACATAGAATGGCAGGTTTCTGATCTATTGCAGAGAACAGTTTTTATCACCCTAAATACAAGTCCCTTCCTCCCTTTTCTCATTGGCTGAGTAATCAGGAGGGTCAGTTTTATGAATTATCTGAGTTTTACCTTTCCCTCTGCCATGTATGTTTATCTGTTTCTCAACGAAGACTGTATAGGGGTTCATCTCCATGTTTTACATCTACTCTGTTTTGAAGCTTAGCAGGTGTGCGGCCTTCTCTTATCTGGTGATCATTAGGCAAGTTTGGTATTAGTAATTTTCTACTCTAATCTTATCATCTGGAAGTGGAGATAGTTCAACTAAGAGAGTTTGGTAGAGGTAGCTAACTTATCAGGTTGCCAACAGCCTGTAGCTGGACCTATGTTGATTCTAGGCACTTTTATTTTGAAAACGAAACATCAGATTTTATTTCATAATTACTTGACAATGTACATGCTTTTAAGCTGAAATTTCCTTTTTTTAAGCTGAAATTTGATGATGACTTATATCACATGTTGGGATACTTTCGTGGCTGTTGAGGTATAGGGCTTAAGGTCAGTCTTGCTTTTTCATGGATGAATAGATGGGTGGGTGGATGGGTGGATAAATGGGTAGGGAGTGGGTAAAACTGAATAACAATGTGTTTTTGATGATCTAATTATTTTTCTCCCTCTTTGATATCAAAGGTGACTAAGTACTGATTTACCAGTCCTTAGACTGTGTTCTTTCCCACACCCTTGGGATGCATTTTTTATGTAAATAAATCGTTTCACCATGGATCTTCCAGAAGTGGTCAGGCATATTCTGGTCCTAGAAGGGATTACAGTTAAACACAAACAGGCCTAAATGGCACTCAGCAGATCCCAGGTGAGGGCTAAAGAGAGAAGACCTAAACTGGAAATGATCTGTATAGAAGACATACAGCTAGATAAGAGAGCACAGCTGAAGGATGCTGAGAGGGTAGCTGAAGACACACATTCATGTCAAGAAGCAGAAGTATTGAGGGGTCAGTGTTTAGTGTCTGATAAAGGACCAAAAGTTCAGATGAAAAACCTCAATCTTCTTGCTGGAGGTGGGTGCTGATGTTGGGGCCGACCCAAATTTTGCATTCTTCAAGTGGAATTCCTATGGCTCGGCTGCATTACATCAACTCCATTACCACTTCAGTAAGTGACAGGTTTATTACTGAAAGTGCTCTGTCTTATAATATATAAATGGTCAGACAGTATGCATAATGCAGAGAGATGAGCATAATTAATCTCCTACGGAAGAGGAAGAAGAAAAAGATGCCAACGCATGCCACTCTGTGGAGCTTTGATGTTTTGCTACCCTTGGATTTGGTGACTCAGTTGTTACAGGTGAAATTGTGTTATAAAGGCATCCTTCTGGTGGGCTTGTCACTAAGTCCTCTTGGATGAAGTCCATCTAGCCTGAATTCTACATGAAAAATAGTTATGCTTGAAGACAGTACATTGCAATGGTGCTCACTTTTAAAATCCATTCAAACAAGTAAATATGTAGTTACACATTTGGCTGTTTCTTTTTCTAGTATATGCTCAAACTTGACATATTAAAACTTTAAACAGCCTTGGTATTCTTCTATATTCAGGAATAAGTTTATGTGGTTTAGATGAGCACTTGACTACAGATTAACACTATTGTGTGTTCAGTGATTTAGCCTGTTTGGGTAGCAATGGGCACTTGTATCACATAAAGTAGCCTTTTAAGCATTTTGTGTGTGTGTGTGTGTGTGTGTGTGTGTGTGTGTGTGTGTGTGTGTGTGTGTTATTTATCCATTATAAAAACTTGAGATAGTTACTTTAGAAAAGAATTTATTTATTTATTTATTTAATATGTATGGATGTTTTGTCTGTACATCATAAGAGGGGATCAGATCCCATTGGATTACAGTTATAGATGGTTGTGAACTTCCATGTGGGTGCTGAAAATTGAACTCAGGACCTCTGGAATAACAGCCAGTTCTCTTAAGCCCTGAGTCATCTCTCCAGCCTCATAATAGGGACTTTTATTTTCCCAAGGACGCACAGCTACTAAGTGTTGGGATAAGAATATGAGTCCAAGGTTGTCAGCCTTTGTATTTAAGGTCTTGACTGCTACTCAGTGCTGCTACGTTTCTGTATATGAACCAAAATGACACTCTTTTATCATATCTGCATCAGGTCTAAATACTGAGAAAAGGAAAAAAACTACAGCTGTAGTCTAGTAAGCTTAGTCAGCAAATATTTCCTGAACATGTTGAATATAGTCAAAAAGTCAACAAAAGACATATTTTTCCTGCCTCAAGGTTTTGAAAACATGAATTGGTAGAAAAAAAAAAGAAGCGATATAAAAGAACAGCAAACAAAAGAGTGAATAGAATTAATGAGGGAAGGAAATGTCTGCACTATGGAATGTAAATGCTTGAGGTCAGCAGTCACTGAAGTATGAAGAGACCAGCAGACTTAGATTAGGGGAAATTTGATGTAAGAGAATGTCATTGTTATGTGTGTGGGTGAACTCACCATATGGGCACATTGAATGTCTTCTTCCCCAATCACTTCACTTTATTTTGTGACATGGTCTTTCACCAAACCTACAACTCAGAGTATGGGCTAGACTGGCCACTCAGTAAGAGCCTGATATCTACCACCACCTACGTGTCTTCTCTCCCCACCATGCAGCCATGTCTGACCTTACCTGGGCATCAGACTTGCACGTCAATCACTTAACTACCTACTGGGCCATATATTCCAGATGTTGAGACATCCTTCTGCTGCCATGACAACTAAGTCAGAATTTAGTGGGTAGGAAGAATGCAACACAAAGGTATCCAGGACCATTCTGCCATAACGCTCCCATTCAGCATTCCCTGCTTCAAGATTGAATGCTCTGACTGAATGCTACTGAACAGAAGTTAGAGGCTTTCCATTCCAATCCAGCTCCTGGATGGGGCTCATTAGGTTGAGGGAATTCAACAGTCATATTTCCTGCTCTACACAGTAACAAGGAAAGCCTAATTAGAGAGCAAAGGGTAGAAGTCTAGCAGCTTTAATAAATACGATGTGCTGAATGCATTATCTCTTTGGCAGAAAACAAATTATGGAGTAATCTCCAGTATTCAGACTGTCTAATTCATGGCAGCTCATTTAAAGAAACCCTTTAACCCAGCATTTTGAGGCTATAAAGCACATCCTAACAAATACAAGTGTGGTTTTTTTTCCCCCACAGTGTAGAGAGACCTTTGGGAGATGGGATTTTTTTTTTTTTTTTGGAACATAATAAGAACATTGGAATGTGTTTTGAAGATAAATTAGTTTGTAAGTACTATTCTAGAAGCTTGCTGTTACTGAATAATGGAGAAGACAACTATTCACATTGTTTATTTCTGAAGCAAAGTGGGAAAATTTCCAATGGCCTTTATTTTGGAAACGCATTTGATCTTCAGTCATCCCTACCCCAAACCCTTTAGTCAGCTACTGTTGTGGTCAGAAATTCAGGCTCTGGTTTTCTCTCCCTATACCTCTTCCTGATCTACCTACCAGTGAGTCTCCAGCCAAGGCTGCCAATAGATTGGTACTCTGCCACTCTGCTTCCAGTCTCCGAGTCTTAGCATTGTATGACAACTATTGCCCAGTGCTCTTCCAAGGTACTTGTGTGGTCCATTCTTTCCCGTGGTTCAGTTTCAATGATGCTTCTATGTAATCCTCTCTCATTGCTCTCTGGTCAAGGCTGGCTCGACACATTTCTTTTACGTTGCCTTATTCTCTCCACAACACTTTCAACTCTTTGTACTTCACTCAGTCAATCATTTTTGACTGTCCCCTCCAGTTACAATGGGCATTCTATTCAGCTTTACCTGGTTCCATCATTTTTTTATCCTCATTCAAGATCAAAACTGTAGGTGGAGTTTTCCCATCCTGGGAGCCACTTCCAAATTATCACATAGAGACTTACATTAATTATAAATGCTCAGTCAATAGATCAGGCTTGTTACTAGCTAATGCTTACATTTAAATTAACTCATATTTCTATTTATGCTTTGCCACATGGCTCATAGCTTGTTAGCTCATTTTCTATACATCCCACTTGTTTGGCAGCTAGCTGGTATCTCCTCTGGACCCTCTGACTCTGTTCTTCTTTCTTCCTGCACCCTTCATTTGATTGCTCCACCTATACTTCTTGCCTAGCTATCCGCTAACCAGCCTTTAATAGCGAATGAGAGGAATGCATATTCATAGTGTACAGAAGGATTATTCTACAACATTTCCCCCTTTCTGTCTAATTAAAAAGGAAGGCTTTAACTTTAACAAAGCAATATTATATACAACAAAATTAGTTACTAAGAATTACAGTCACAATATACAGTCCATTTGTATTTGGAAATACTAGAAAAAAATCTCTATTTTAGATCTTATCTTGGTGAGTTTAAAATTTTACATCTAATTTATCTTTTATCATAACTAAGAAAAACTATAACTATAATTATCTAGTCTTTAACTACATCAAAGATCCCAGAAGGGTGAAATATTACCTAATGACAGGGACATCTGGCTGCCTGGACAGTCACCCAAATTTCCTTTGTAATGTTGGGGCATCCAACTCTGGCCTACAGGCCTAGCATATCTGGACAAACTTTCCTGTGAAGCAGAGATTTCTGAAGGACTGTCCTACCTTGTCTTGGCAAAGTTCACCAGTCACCTGTTTTGCATCCTGCTGGTTCAGTTTGGACAGTTTACCATCAGCAATTGAGTCAAGGGCAGTTTCTTTGTTCACATGGCTAGCTTTTGCCATAAAGAAAACAAACTCCATATGGAGTTTCTTTGATGCCCATCATCTTCTTTGAAGTAGTTTGGTGTTGCCAGGAGCAGACATGTCTCACTGTCATAAAAAGCCTTAAGATATTAAAATATTTTAAATGCCATATTCTATAGGTCTTTGAAGTGTTTGAAGACCATCTATCTATCTAAATATATCTGTTTAACCTTAAAAACATAGCTAATATGACTATAAGTTTGACTATTTTAGATGACTAACTACTGACCTGTATTTCTTAACTATACATTATAATTTTAAATTAGCTGCTTAAGCATAATATCCCAAACAAAAGCAGAAACACACATATAGCATAATGGAAATAACTTTAAATTTGTATCAATAAACTCAAACCTATATCAATGTAAAATATTTTGGGATTCATATTTTGGATATAGTAGATTCAATAATCTGCTCTTTTATCCTATTATTTCTATGTCCTATCCCCCCCTTTTTTCCTTTAGAAAGACATATTTGAATTTAACTCCTTTGTTTAACTTTTTTCCTAATTATGACCAATAATAATTTGTAACCAAACCCCCTAAACAATGACAAATATCAATAATTTATTCTTTGGAGATATGAGCATCATTTTCCAGACTACTTTCTGTTGTTTTGGGGGCACTGCCATCTTTGAGGGATCATGAGACAATAGTCTAGGATCATTGTCTAGGACAATGGTTAGATCTTGGCTGGAATAGTCTGTGGGATTGGACCATCTTAGCCAGCTGCCTTGAAGCTGTTCTGGATGCAGAATTCAGAGGAAACTGTAACAGAAGTGCTCCAAGACACTGGATCATTTGGGCCATCTGCCCCCATCAGTGATTTTTCAGGGGAATTCTCTCAATCAACCCTGATTTTTTTCTTAACCCAGAATGAATCCATAGCCTCTCATTTCCTGTGGAAACAAAACATACCCCAGCACAATATACATTTTCACTTAAAATTTTAAGTTAAAATATTTTTAAAGTATTTAAGTTGATTTAGTCTAGCAGTTTCTATAATCTAAGGTCTCTTAGCAGCCAAACATTTTAAAGACAACAAAATAGCATACAGAATCCAGACTCCATGTGTATTTTCCATCATGACATGGTTTATTATATTTTATTATTCTATTTCTTTTTAAAGGACTTTACTATTTTATTCTTCAACTATTTTTATATACTCTTTCTCTTTTCTCTCCCAATGTATGTATATTTTTATATATACTGTAACCCATTTAGAGGTTTTTCCCATCTGAATCCATCCTTACTGTTTATCTGTAATCTTTCTGTCTGCATGAGCAAAACCCCAAATCTGTCATACCATGAGGTGGCTCAGAGCTCAAGTTTAAAGGCAGAAGCTGAGAAATGCCTCTCTGTACTGCAGCCTGTGTGAGAGATTGTGGAAACCCACCATACCACTTAGCTCACAGCAGTTGGCAGCTGCCTCCATCTTGCAGGCAGTTGTTGGAGATATGTCTTTGTACTGCAGCCAGCCCGAGAGACTAGGAAGTTCAGTGTGGCTCCATTTCTGTGTGTTTAGAACCTTTTTAAAGTCTTCTCAGGTCTTATGTGGATCCATGCCCCACAATGGTCACCATATACAGGCAGAGTTTTCCTATCCTCAGAGCTTCTTCCAAATTACAACAAATTACAACATAGAGACTTATATTAATTGTAAATGCTTGGCTGATAGCTCAGACTTGTTACTAGCTAGTGCTTACTTTTAAATTAACCCACATTTCTACTTATGCTTCGCCACACAGCTCATGGCTAGTTAACCTCATTTTCTGTATGTCCTTCTTATCTGGCAGCTGGCTGGTGTCAGCTTTCAACTCTCGGATTCTGTTCTTTTTTTCTCCCAGCATCCTCCATTTGATCGCCCCACCTATATTTTTTGCCTGTCTATTGGCCAATCAACTTTTATTAGCCAGTGGGAGTAATGCATATTCATAGTGTACAGAAGGATTACTTTACAGCACAAAACCCAACAAATGTCAGGTGAGCACGATATTAATATAAATGTGGGAAATGTTTCTAATATAAATGGAGGAACTTAGGTAAATTTCAGTCACAGAGCCACATATTCTGAAAATAACTTAATTTTACAGCATATATTTTAGAAATTACATGTTCTTAATTTACTTATGAAAAAGAATTTACTACTGGCCATGCTATAGTGACATATTATTTGTGTTGTAAAATTACTAATTTCCTCTAAAAGACTAAAAAATGACAAGGGTACATTGTTTTCTTTTTGCTAGTGAGAAAACTAATGTCCAGAATGGCCCATATACTTGTTCTAGTCAGGGCACAGCAAAGAAAAAAAAGGCAAAACCAAAATTAGAATGCAAAGATTTATTTGTTTTCCAAGCCCTGGATTTATCTCCCCTCAATTTTCTTCTAGCTAGAAATACACAAGATAAATGATAAATGAATAGTCCCACATATCTCAATGACTTTGTAAAAAGAATAATTATTAGATTTTCTTTGAATTATTAGCTTTCCGAAGTATGTATTCCCATTTTTATAAGCAAAATGAACATTTTCTTGCCCTTCATTATAATATATGCAAATTAAAAGTGAATCCAATTTGAACAATTTTTGCCAAGTTGCATTATTAAAGTGACCTTCAATGACTGAAAGACAGTCAACTGTCCACATTAAAGTGTAGTTACTATGCAGTTCATTATTTATATCATTGTTATAAACTGAAACCCTGCACTAATAGTGTGCTTGATATGCAAAGCACATTTATCTGTGTTATATAAAATATAATATTTCCCATTATGCTCTTATGCCACATTTATGTTCCAGGGAATAGAAAAATGAAGAGCTACTTCTGAAATGACTAAGTCCAACTCCAGGGGTTTATTCTCCATGTTAGGGCATTCCTTTCCTCACATCTCCCACCATACTGCAATCATGAAAGTGCCAACTGATATAGATCCTATGAACAGTCATAGGAAGATTCAGGACTATTTATCCAAGTTGTCTATATGCTGCCAATCCAGCAGATGTTAAAATTGACATTTTGTATTGTTTTCACAAGGCTCAATGAGAATCATTGCACATTTAATAGCTTTAATCTCTGTGGAAGTTGAATAATGCACACCAGGTTCAGTTTGCCAATATTGCCTCCCTTGGGAAGCTGATGCTTTCAAAGGTGTCTACACTCTACATTCTGGATCCTCTTCCCTTCACATGCTTTGCTTCTACCCTAGTTAAAGCATCTTGTCATAAAGAAGATGTACTTTGGAGAAAGTTCAAACTTTACATACTTCATAATCTAAAATTATATCTATATGCAATACCTTCAATATTTATTCCATACAACTCTATTATTAGCACAAGCATTTTGCAAATGCCCAATTGTTATTGACAGTAGCAATTGAAATGGGTTATGTTCTTGCAGATACTGCTAATGTCTTTGTCTGCTTGGGAGATTCTTAGGTTCCATCACTCAGGTCATCAATTAGTATGTCAAAATCACTTTAGACTTCATGAAGGTTGTCTTGCAGAAATTTTATAGACCATATTAAAAAATAAGTTAAGGAAAACGACATGTGCAGAGAAAAGATCAGTGGTTTCTGGGAGCTGTGGAGGGAAACAGGTAGATCAGAGACTATTTAAGGGCAGTGAAACTGGTGTGCATGATTTCATAATGCTAGGTAAATGTCCTAATGCATTTGTCCAGTCTTTAGAATGTACATGTCCAAGAGTGAACCATTGTGTAAACGAATACTTTGGGTGCTAAGATATGCCATCACAAACTCATCAGTTACAACAGGAGTCTGGTACAGATGCTTTGGTGTTGGGGGCTGCCTTTGTAGGGGCAGAATGTGGTTTTTGCTCAGTGTTCTTGTGGACTTAAGAATGCTCTAAAAATTCAAACATTTTAACAAAGACTAATCTTGAGCTATGGTTGTAACTCAGTTGGTTTGAGTGCTTTTCTAGCATACAGAAGGTCTTGAGTATGATCTCTATTATCAGCTTCACATTTAACCAAGAGTGTTGGTGTGTGCCTATAATCCCAGTACTTAGAAGATAGAGGTAGAAAGATAAGGCATTCGAAGTCATCAGCTAAACAAAATGAGTTATAGACCAGCTTTGGCTACATGAGACCTAGTCTAAGAAACAAAAAACATAATCTTACCACTCAAGTCAAAGTATATTTAAGTAGACATTTCTTAATATGAACAATGTAAAACTATGTATGTATATATGTATATGTATGTATGTATATATATATGTATAATTAAATTTTCCACAACTTTATTATCAGTGAA